>NC_081381.1:17590109-17890109 GCF_030684315.1 Stegostoma tigrinum | reverse complement strand
TCCCCCACCGCATCCCAAAACCAGCCCAGTTCGTCCCCTCCCCCCACTGCACCACACAACCAGCCGGCTCTTCCCCTCCACCCACTGCATCCTAAAACCAGTCCAACCTGTCTCTGCCTCCCTAACCTGTTCTTCCTCTCACCCATCCCTTCCTCCCACCCCAACCACACCTCCATCTCCTACCTACTAACGTCATCCCACCTCCTTGACCTGTCCGTCTTCCCTGGACTAACTTATCCCCTCCCTACCTCCCCACCTATGCTCTCCTCTCCACCTATCTTCTTTTCTCTCCATCTTCGGTCCGCCTTCCCCTCTCTCCCTATTTATTCCAGAACCCTCACCCCATCCCCCTCTCTGATGAAGGGTCTAGGCCCGAAACATCAGCTTTTGTGCTCCTGAGATGTTGCTGGGCCTGCTGTGTTCATCCAGCCTCACATTTCATTATCCTGGAGTGTCTGATGGAAACAGCGTAGAGAGGTCTTTAATTTAAGTTGTAAAGAGTTGAGTAAGAAGCTTATATCAATAATGATGGACATGAAACAATGAGGTTTTCACACAAAAAGTCTACCTGGTTCAGTTATGCCCTTTAAGGAAGGCAATCTTGCATTGCTATATGATTTGGCCTACATGTGACTCCAGACACACAGCAATGTGGTTTACCCTTAACTACTCTCTGAAATGGCCTAATAAATCAATCACTTATACTGAAAGTCCACCATCACTTTCTCAAGGTCAACTTGACACTGATAATAAATTCTGGTGTTGCCAGTGAATTCCATATTCCAGCAGAGATTTCAATTCGAATCAGATGAACCAAAATTGGGACGTTGGAAATGACGTCCAATACAGAAGAAGACAAAGCACACCCTGCTTGTCAATCACACAATCCTGCCTGCACGGTGTATGAACGAATGCTGAGTGTGGAGGGGACGGTGTTCTGGTGTGATGCATTCCATTGCTGAACAGCCACTGAGCTACACGAATGCAGAAAGAAGGATCTCTGAGCTGAGATGCTGCAGGAAACCCAAACACGCCCCCACCCTCATTTATTTTCATATCAGCATGAGCCAGCACCTTTAGGAAGGGAGAGTACCCATGTGTCAGGAGAACAGTCCAGCACCACATTCAAGCAGCTTAATGCGCCACCTCTTGAGCCAACTAGCCTAAACAAATCTCAGTCGCAAACCGATGAGTTTGACAGGTTTGCAAGCAGTACAAAATCCCAAACACATTTCAGATGCCCACAGAAGCATCCTTTCTTTTGACCTATTGTTCTAACCAACCTGTTCAGTGATGTTACTACGCTCTTCTGGAGCAGGTGGGACTTGAGACCAGGTCTCGCAGTCCAAGAGAAGGGGCATTATCTCTGTGCTACAAGGGGCTCCCCAGCAGCATCTGCTTCGTGGCCAAATAAATGGAAACCAACCAAATTAAACCAAAGAATAGTCCACCAGTTTACATACAAAAACACCAGTTGTGCAATTTCTGCTTGGAGCCCAACTGATATAATTTCACATAATCAGTGTATCAACTGTTTTCAGAATGCGCAAAATGATTAATTATTCATGGAATTTGTTAAGTGACAAATTGACATGAGCACTGTTTATTTTTAGCAAAATGCCAATGTTCTCATTGACTGGAGTGATTGTCTTGCCCCTCGATAGCTACTATTTGTTGTAACTTCTATTTGCTTAGACGGTCCGTGCCAAATTAATGCAGATGCTTCTAATATACGAGAGTCAAACTATAAAGCTGTAACTGTTGTCATTGAATCCTTACAGTGAAGATAGAGGCCATCAAGCCCACCACGACTGCACCGAACCTCCAAAGAGCATCCCACCCTATCCCCATGCCACATTTCCCATGGCTAACTCATCTAAGCTGCACATCTTTAGACCTTGAAAGGAAACCCAGGCAGACACAGGAGAATGGGCAAACTCTGCACAGACAGTCACCCAAGGCTGGAATTGAACCCAGGTCCCTAATGCTGTGAGAACCACTGTGCCGCCCGAAGAAGACAATAGCCTCCTGATAGTAGAGCTGCCTTGTCAACAGCTTAATTTAGCTCCCGTTGCCAAAAGGCATTCTTAGCTCTGAGGTCAGAAGTTTTTTGGGTTAGGAGCATTGGAACAAGAGTAGGCTATTCAGCCCCTCGATCCTGGCTCAGCAGTTTATGCAAATCACCACTTCAATGCATTTTATCCCCACTGCCCCCGTTCCCCATAAATCAATCCAGGACAGGAATGCACACTACAGCTGATTAAGTTTCAGGTTGTTTCTCGAGGTTTCCATGGATTCTTTGTCCAGTAGAACAGAGAGCCATTGGGAAAAAGCTGGTGGTAAGTCAACCACCCTCAATATCCACATTACTCAGTAAAGGTTAATCAGTTGAAAGTGTGGCTGAAATATCCCTCAAAGTTTCTGAGGCCCCAGTCACAGATATGAAGCTCTGAAATATGTAAAAAAATGATTTTGTAAATGTAAAACTGTATGGACTGGGCTAGAAAATATATTTACACTGCTGATATACTGCCAAAGTGTTTGTTAATATCTTTGTCCAGGTTAACAGAAGCAGATACAAAATCAAAACTGCTGGAAAAGCTTAGCCGGTCTGTCAGCACCTGTGAAGGAAAAAACAGAGATAATATTTCGGGTCTGGTGACCCTTCCTCAGCTTTTCCAGCAACATTGTTCTTGTTCCTGATTCACAGCATCTGCAGTTCTTTTGGTTTTTATTTAAGAGAAACAAGTAACTGTCCTTAAAATGACAGATGTAAGGACTAACTGGCACATTGAGGAGCTTAGATAAGTGTTATAGGAATGAGCAAGTCAATAATCTATCTTCGTAAAGAAAAACCATGCATCATGGTTTTTAGCTAAAAAACACTGTAAACAGTTCTGATCTCCCTTTTCCATTTAAATATTTTGGGATCTCTCCACTGCTCTTGCCTTGCTCAGGACAGAGTGCTGCCCAATGTGACTATGACAGACCAGGAGGAATATTGAAGATGATGCTCCTGTGTTCCATTCTCACATGAGGCCGGGTTGGTCAGCAAAATAGAAATTGAGGCCAGTGTCCTGTGGTGGTCATAGGCCTGACCTAAGCAGCTGCTGTACCCCCAGCTCCGAAATGGCAGCCGAGCCCCAGGTGGACAGAGGATGCACTTCAAGGATATCATCAGGACCTCGCTAGCAAAGTACGCCATTCCCACAGACATCTGGAAATCACTGGCCCAACAGCGTCCAAAGTGGAGGAGCAGCAACCAGGAAGGTACCAAGCACTTCAAGATTTGCTGTCGGGAGAAAGTGGAAACCAGGAGAAAACAGCGAAAGGAGCACGCTGCCACACTAATGCCCCACACACACCCCTTCCCATGCCCACCACTAGTCCCAAGTGTACAGAGAGCCTGAGATAGTCATATTGGTCTGTACAGGCTCACCCTGAGAGTGGAAAAGAGTCTCCCCCAGCTGCAAGGGACCGCCTGTGGTGATGAGGTATCTGTCACAATAAAGTATCAGAGGCTTTTGACCACAGAGTCTGAAGTTGAAATCTTTAAAACTGTAGAAATCAGTCCCTTGAGGATGGAGAGAAAGTGAGGGGAGACAATTGTGCAAGAAGACAAAAACGTTTTAAGGCATTTATCTAGTTGAAGGGTTTCAAGAAGTTGGAGGGGGGAGAGCATTAAACAGTTACATTCACAAGGCTAGGGATTCTGGCATACACAAACAAGGATCTGTGGGGTTGTGTTTATCAGCCAGAATTATTTGTTTTCTTCTTCAGCACATTATTCCTTCATTTTGAAGACGGCCTCAGCTGACAAACATTTGCTCTCTGAGGTAAGGGTACAGCTCAACCATTACAAACATCAGCTAATCCGTCGTGGGCAGATCCTGTAATTATGCTGTCCCTAATCCAGAAAGAGCAGTTTAATCATTATTCCGCTCGATAATTGCCGTGGGAGAGAGCTGCCCAGTGGCCATGGGTTTACACTTGGTGGGTGTAGTATTTGACATTAGCTAACTTCCAAAGAAAGCTGAAAAATTCTCTCACATTTTTCACCCTTCCCTCAGCTGAAGGTATTTGACACCTTCCTTCCCATAGAGGCTGGCTGCACTTTGTTAGCTCAATCTGCCACGGTGCAAGACTGAGCCGTGTGAGGGAGCTCTCATACATGTCTCCATCATAACGAACGGTACAGCAGGTTCGAGGGGCCAAATGGCTTAATTCTGCTCTTATCTTCTACGTTTCGACATTCCAATGGTTCTGTAGAAGGGTCACTGGACCTGAAATGTTAACTCTCTGTGAAATCCTGGATTTCTCCAGCAATTTCCATTTTTACTTCATATTTACAGCATCTGCAGCCTTGTTTTATTAAAGTGCTTCTGAAGCCAGGTGTTTCAGCATTGTTTAAGTTTCAATCAGATTCCCTTGCCTCCTTCTAAACTCCATCAACTGCAGACCCAGAGCCTGCAACCGCTCGTCATATGACAAGCCCTTCATTCCCGAAATCATTCTTGAAACCTCCTCTGGACCCCCTCCAAAGCTAGTATATCCTTCCTTAGGTACAGAGCCCAAGGCTGCTCACAGTATTCCAAATGCTGTATTATATGTGGCAGAACCTGTTGGCAGGAAACACAGCAGTTGCAACTAAGTGTCGAGACAGCGGTGCGGCAGATTATTTTTTGTTGCTACCTGATATTTTTGGCAGAATCAGCAGGGGGCTATTGCTGTTGGTGAACACTGCCTCGGCATCGAGTTTCTACAACAGCTCAGAGCAAACCCTTTTCTTCTTCTGCTCAGGGCCTTACAGACATTGAACCAACATGGAGGGAAATCATGACCATCAAAGCAGTGGGCTTACACCAAAGTTATAAATAGTCTGATTTCCCCTCTTATTTTTAAGTTGTGTTTCTTCCTGTCATCGCAAAAATTGCTGCTATCTTTCCAATGAACCATTAAACTCTCTCTTCTTCCCTTGGCATTATTTACCTTGGCACTATCGGTGCCCTGGCCAATATCTATCCCCCAGTCAACGGCACAAAAACAAAACATCTAGGGACTCACTCAAGATAGGAAATTCCCATTTTGAAAATTCATATTGGATATGTTTCGAATTGTGCATTTTAGATGCACAACATAAACAAAACAAAAGCTACACCCCATCACTGCGTCTGTTACCAATTATTTGAATGTGGTGCTCCCCACTGACCTTTTGTCTCTGGGAGATGTTTCTCCTCATTTACTCAATCAGAACCCTTCATGATATGAAGTGTCGGGTAGCTAGAATATGTCAAAGGTTCGAGCAAAATGCAAGTTTTTGTTGCTTGTAAAATGGACAGGATTTTACCCTGAGTACTATAACTTCTTTATTAAAAAGTGATTGAATTATTAAAGATTTCTGAATGATGTCTGCCAATAGGGTAGTGGCTGTGTTACGGGATTAATAATACAAAGTGCATGCTCAGACGTTAATGGCTGTCATTTGGCAGATTTAAATGGGTGAAAAGCTCACCACCCCTACCCTGATTAAGGCCATAGCAGGAAAACCCATGGATGTGGAGGGCATTAATGCCCACTTCAGCTTCTCATTCCAACCACTGGGATATACCCAGCACTTGGGCCGGTAGCCATATGAGGAACATGGCAATGAAAACCAAACAGGTCTCCATAATAGGGTCTCTCTTTCATAAACATCTCCCTGAGGGATTCAGCGTCAGGAAAGGGGAGTTTCTGTTGAGAAATCCGCCCCCCTCCATGTCTTGTTGCTAGCCCTCCTACCCCTCCCCTTCCCTACTTTATGGTGTCAAGCCTCTTGAGTCTTATTGGAGCTGCCTCATCTGGGCAAGTGGGCATATTCCATCACACTCCCAACCTGCGTCTTGTAGACGAGGCTTTGGGGAATCAGGAGGAAAATTATGCACTTCAGGGTTCCTGGCCTGTGACCTTGGAGCCTCAGCATTTTGCATTTCTAGTACAGTTCTAGCCAATAGTAGCCCTCAGAATATTAGTTTCAGGGAATAAAGAGATGGTATTGCCTCTGAATGTCAAGGGGCAATGTCTGTTGTTAAAAATAGTCATTTCCTGGCACTTATGTAACATGGATGTTACTTGTCAGTCCTAACCTGGATTTTGTCTTTTTTTTTCATTTATTTGCAGGATGAGGGCACCACCGACCAGGCAGCATTTACTGCCCATCCCTAATTGTCCAGAGGGCAGTTAGGAGTCAACCACATTGCTGTGGGTCTGGCCAGACCAGGTAAGGATGGCAGTTTCCTTCCCTAAAGGACATTAGCGAACCAGATGGTCCAGGTCTTGTTGCATTTGAACATGGGCTGCTTCAGTATCTGAGAAGTCACAAATGGGCGGAGCATTGTGCAACCATTGGCAAACATCCTCACTTCTGACTTTATGATGGAAGGAAGGTCTTTGATGAAGCAGCTGAAGATGTTTAGACCTAGGACATAGAACATAGAACATATAACAGTACAGCACAGAACAGGCCCTTCAGCCCACAATGTTGTGCCGACCATTGATCCTCATGTATGCACCCTCAAATTTCTGTGACCATATGCATGTCCAGCAGTCTCTTAAATGACCCCAATGACCTTGCTTCCACATCTGCTGCTGGCAACGCATTCCATGCTCTCACAACTCTTTGTGTAAAGAACCCGCCTCTGACATCCCCTCTATACTTTCCTCCAGCCAGCTTAAAACTATGACCCCTCGTGTTAGCCTTTTCTGCCCTGGGAAATAGTCTCTGGCTATCAACTCTATCTATGCCTCTCATTATCTTGTATACCTCAATTAGGTCCCCTCTCCTCCTCCTTTTCTCCAATGAAAAGAGTCCGAGCTCAGTCAACCTCTCTTCATAAGATAAGGCAGCATCCTGGTAAACCTCCTCTGAACCCTCTCCAAAGCATCCACATCTTTCCTATAATATGGCGACCAGAACTGGACACAGTATTCCATGTGCAGTCTAACCAAAGTTTTATAGAGCTGCAACAAGATCTCACGGCTCTTAAACTCAATACCCCTGTTAATGAAAGCCAAAACACCATATGCTTTCTTAACAACCCTGTCCACTTGGGTTGCCATTTTAAGGGATCTATGTATCTGCACACCAAGATCCCACTGTTCCTGCACACTGCCAAGAATCCTATCCTTAATCCTGTACTCAGCTTTCAGATTCGACCTTCCAAAATGCATCACCTCGCATTTATCCAGGTTGAACACCATCTGCTACCTCTCAGCCCATCTCTGCATCCTGTCAATGTCCCGCTGCAGCCTACAACAGCCCTCTATACTGTCAATGACACCTCCAACCTTCGTGTCGTCTGCAAACTTGCTGACCCATCCTTCAATCCCCTCATCCAAGTCATTAATAAAAATTACGAACAGTAGAGGCCCAAGGACAGAGCCCTGTGGAACACCACTCACCACTGACTTCCAGGCAGAATATTTTCCTTCTACTACCACTCGCTGTCTTCTGTTGGCCAGCCAATTCTGTATCCAGACAGCTAAGTTCCCCTGTATCCCATTCCTCCTGACCTTCTGAATGAGCCTACCATGGGGAACCTTATCAAATGCCTTGCTGAAGTCCATATACACCACATCCACAGCTCGACCCTCATCAACTTTTCTAGTCACATCGTCAAAGAACTCGATAACGTTTGTGAGGCATGACCTGCCCCTCACAAAGCCGTGTTGACTGCATTTAATCAAGCCATGCTCTTCCAGATGGTCATAAATCCTATCCCTCAGAATCCTTTCTAACACCTTGCAGATGACAGATGTGAGACTTATTGGTCTGTAATTGCCGGGGATTTTCCTATTTCCTTTCTTGAAGAGAAGAATTACATTTGCCTCTCTCCAGTCCTCAGGTACGACTCCAGTGGAGAGCGAGGATGCAAAGATCTTCGGAAGTGGCGAAGCAATTGCATTTCTCGTTTCCCAAAGCAGCCGAGGACAAATCTGGTCCAGGCCTGGCGACTTGTCAATCTTAATGTTTGACAAAATTTTCAGCACATCAGCTTCCTCTATCTCTATCCATTCCAGCATGCACATGATCCTGAGGAACTCCTGCAGAGATGCAGAGGTAATGAGTGAATTCCACAATTTTATAGAAACACAATGAATGAACAGAGAAATCATTCCAATTCATCCTTCATAATCAGTTTATATCATAATCAGAGAGAAAAATCCCTTCAGAGTAACTCTTAGCTCTGGAAAACTTTTAAAAGTTCAAATGCAATGATAAAACAAATAGTAGCTCAGCCTCATGGACTGAGGTGGTGGGGATTTGCACACAGAGTAGGCAAAAAACATTCTAAGTAATCTGAAAGGAAGATCAATTATAGATGGAAAGAATGAGAGGGAACCTGTTAATTGCTGCCGAACTGATTTCACTGCAAGCTATCTGTGTTCCCTTCATTATAAACACCCAAATACATGGCGGATGTCACCCTTGTCAATGGCAGAGACTCATGAGCATTTGGATGCAGGCATGTGTGGAAAATTAGCAAACTCACAGAAACAAACACAGTCTCTTGAGCATGTGAGACTTTAGAAGCAGCTCCCATTGCCTTGTATTCCTCATTCTTTTTGTGCAGGGTTGAAGTTAATCTATGACTCTCTAATAAGGAGATAATGGGAACTGCAGATGCTGGAGAATCCGAGATAGCAAAGTGTGGAGCTGGATGAACACAGCAGGACAAGCAGCACCTCAGGAACACAAAAGCTGACGTTTCGGGCCTAGACCCTTCATCAGAGAGGGGGATGGGGAGAGGGTTCTGGAATAAATAGGGAGAGAGGGGGAGGCGGACCGAAGATGGAGAGAAAAGAAGATAGGTGGAGAGGAGAGTATAGGTGGGGAAGTAGGGAGGGGATAGGTCAGTCCAGGGAAGACGGACGGGTCAAGGAGGTGGGATGAGGTTAGTAGGTAGGAAATGGAGGTGCAGCTTGAGGTGGGAGGAAGGGATGGGTGATAGGAAGAACAGGTTAGGGAGGCAGAGACAGGTTGGACTGGTTTTGGGATGCAGTGGGGGGAGGGGATGAGCTGGGCTGGTTGTGTGATGCAGTGGAGCTTTTGTGCTCCTGAGATGCTGCTTGGCCTGCTGTGTTCATCCACCTCCACACTTTGTTATAAAGGAACAGTTAGCTGGTTCAACGACAAGTTTAAAAATAATGGGGAAGGTTTTGTTAATTGTCCTTTCAACCCTCTACCTTGGCTCAAGAGATTCTTTCTCGTCCTTCTGAAAAAACTGTTGCGAACGCTCACTGAGTTTGTATTATGATGAAGAAAGTCCTAAGTCAGTTTCGCCTTTGAATTAAAATTTCTCTAAATCATTGGAGGTAATGGTGGATTGCTGCTGGTGCCTTTGCCCAGGTTTCACATTACCTGAAACTCAAAAGGATGTTACTAGGCAGCATATTAGTATCTGGCAACAACACTTTAAACAAAGTGTAGAGCTGGATGAGCATAGCAGGCCAAGCAGCATCTGATGAAGGGTCTAGGCCCGAAACGTCAGCTTTTGTGCTCCTAAGATGCTGCTCAGCCTGCTGTGTTCATCCAGCTTCACACTTTATTATCTTGGATTCTCCAGCATCTGCTGTTCCCATTATCTCTAACACTTTAAAAACACAACATTCAGAAAATGGACAGGGCAGTGTCACACAAGCAGGTGCTGTTATGATCAACAAGTCTGGATTGATTGAGAAGGTTCATTCAGCTAATACCTTTTAATATGTTACAGATATCATGAAGAGAACTGGGTGAAGGCAGTGCATAATGTTTCCGTGGTGTCCTGTATCAAACCAAACTGTACATAAAGGCTTCGAAATCCCTGATCCTTGCTCTCAGCCACGTTTTCCAACCTGTGCCTCCTTTCAGATCAACCTGTCCACTCCAGATGCATGCATCTTTGCAACAGTTTGCATTTTTAACATCCTTCATTGCAACCATAAATATCACAAATAACCTCACAGAGGTTAAATCAGGTAACATCTGACATCAAAGTAAATAAAGAGGCAATAGAACAGTGGACTGAAAACCTAGTCAAAGAAATACAGTAAACATTTTATTATCCGGCACGGATGGGATCAGGAGTGTACCAGTTGATCAAACATTCCGGATTATCTAAAGGTCAACACAACCAACATCATATTACTGTTATACTTTATTTACAGCATAAATCACTTAAATAATAATGCAACTTTGCCTTAAATAAAACTTACCGGCAGAGACCCTACCTCTTCGGAATAGCAGTAGATCGCTGTATCTGGGGTGAAATTGATTCCAAGTTTATTCTACTGTTGATATTTCGTGTGGCCGTTCGATTGAACAACAAGTACATTTACACTGAGGTAAATAAATTTTAAAAAACAATAATAATTGAGCAAAATAATGCAGTGAGCTTTGTAGTTCATTTTCTGAATGTTGTGTTCTTAAAGTGTTAGAGATAATGGGAACTGCAGATTCCGAGATAACAAAGTGTGAAGCTGGATGAACACAGCAGGCCAAGCAGCATCTCAGGAACACAAAAGCTGACGTTTCAGGCATAAACCCTTCATCAGATGCTGCTTGGCTTGCTGTGCTCATCCAGCTCTACACTTTGTTTAAAGTGTTGTTACCAGGTACTAATATGCTGCCTAGTAACATCCTTTTGTGGTTCGGGTAACGTTTAACCTGGTCAAATGCACCAACAGCAATCCACCATTTCCTCCAATGATTTAGACAAATTTTAATTCAAAGGTGAAACTGACAGGATTTTCTTTTAATGCCGGTTTATTAAGAGTGCCGGGTCACGAGGTATTGGTTAAAACAAAGTTTACGGCAGTTCTATGGAGCTGCTTAAAGGAAGAGATGGAGAACTGAAGATGTCTTCCCTGAAACGTAAAATGGTTTACTTTTCCTGGTTTTGATTATGTGAGTGTGGTAAATGATCTAAGGTTACTGTGCATGATTGGTTAAGCCTGCATATGGACCCAGAGACATTTATAAAAATACCACAGAAACTATTAGAAGCTGAGCTGAAGAATGGCTTAGTCATTTATAAAAGTGTAACTAAAGTTCCTGCACACTTGGAAACTAATATCACCTCTGCAGCGATCTGATAGTTGAAATAGACTACATTCTTAGCCTTAGAGAATGGATTCATGGAATCCTTACAATTTGGAAGCAGGTCATTCAGCCCATTGAGTCCACACTGACCCTCTGAAGATCATCTCTCCCAGACCCTCCTCTCTGCGCTATACCTTTAACTCTGCATTTGCCATGTCTAATGCACCCAGCATGCACATCTCTGGAATCTTTGGGCAATTTAGCATGGCCAACCCACCTAACCTGCACATCTTTGTACTGGGGGAGGGGGGAAGCTGGAGCACCTGGAGGAAACCCACACAGACATGGGGACAATGTGCAAACTCCACACAGGCAGTCGCCCGAGGGTCAAATTGAACCCAGGTCCGTGGCGCTGTGAGGAAACTGCTAACCGCTGAGCCACCGTGCTCCAAGTTTATTGTTTGAGTTGCCATTTATTTTCCATTTGACAAGTTGTAACTATCTGTATAAATGTTCTGGATGAAGGGCCTAACTATTATATCTAAATTTGCAGATCATAAAAAGTTTGTCAGAAAATAAGTTGTGAGGAAGCTACAACATGTCGCAAAAAATATAGAGAGGGTTATAGAAGGGCACAAAAATCAGCAGATGGCGTATAATGTAGGAAAATGTGAAGTTATCCACTTTGGCAGGTGGAATAGGAAAGCAAAATATTATTTTAAATGGAGAGAGACTGCAGGATATTGCAGTTCAGAGGGGTTTGGGTGTCCTTGTATTTAAATCACAAAATGTCTGCTTGCAGGTACACCAAGTAAATGTTAATGTGAATGGAATGCTGGCTTTTATTGCAAAGAGGATGTTGTATAGAAATAAGGAACTCTCACTACTACTATACTGGGAATCAGTGAGACCACACCCAGAATATTGTGTGCAGTTTTCATGTCCTGACTTAAGGAGGATTTACTTGCATTGACAGCAGTTCGGAGAATTGGATTATATTCCTGAGGTGAATTTTCCTGCCTTATGAGGAAAGAACAAGCAAATCAGGGCCTGTACACATCAGAGTTCAGAAGAATGAGAGATGATCTTATTGAAGCATCAGATTCAATTGAATAGCACTGATGCTGAGAGGATGTTTTCTCCTCCAAAAGAATCTCGAAAAAATTTCAACATAATGGGTCGTCTGTTTAAAGCAGAGGTAAGAAGAAATTTATATTCCCAGGGGATCGTTAGATTTTGGAATTCTCTTTCAGAGAGAAAAATGGAGGCTGGATCATTAAATTTATTCAAGACTGAGTTAGACAAATTTTTGATGAATGGGAATCAAGGGTTTGGGGGACAGACAGGAGATTAAAGTTACAACCAGCCAAGAAATGGCAAAGCAGAATTGAACTGAATGGACTACATGATGCTTTTTCTTATGATCTTACAATAGAGAAGTAGAGAGGGTTCAGGTTAAAACTCCAAAGTTCTGAGGAAGGGTCACCAGTCCCAAAATGATAACTGTAATCTCTTTTCACTGACGCTGCCAGATCTGCTGAGCTTTTCTAGCAACTTATATTTTTGTTCCTGATTTACAGGATCTGCAGTTCTCTTGGCTTTTTTTCCAAAGTGTAGGGTTTAGACAGCTGTAGGCATGACTGTTAATGAGGACAAATTAGATGCTCAAGCTCTCAAAAGACCTACTTTGAAGGAATGCAAAGATCTCGATAGGCTGTCGAACTAGTGAAGGATGCAGAGAGGGGAGTAGAGCCACTAAGGGATCTGAAAACATCAATGAGAATTTAGAAACTGAGGCCATCTTATTATAAACGATTCTGCCACATTGAAAGCAAATTGATGGTTTTCAGACATTCTTCAATGCACTTTATCGCTGACAAGCATTAAATATCAATGGAGGGCAATTGTAGGATTTGATTGGATTAAAACCTACAAAGAAGAATAAGTCAGAAAGAGAGAATAGAACCGTAATATACATTTTATGCATGTATGTATTGCTGTGTAAGGGTTTTAGGAACCCTGGACCAACCTTGTGATGAAATCACAGAGTTGTTTTCCATTGGACATAAATAGCACAGAGTGGATGGAGTGAGTTAGATAAATAGTAAATGAAAGATAGAGATAGAGAATAATTTCTTGGTAATTTAACAATAAGGTTAAAGCCATTTATATCCAAGATTACCACATATCATAATATTTGATATTAATATGGATTGAACAGGGCTCAAAAGGAAACTAACTTCAAATATGACTTTGACCTTACCTTCTCCTTGATCAGGAAATGATCACAAATACATGGTTGTGAGCATGAAACCATGTAACAACATGTATGAATGCAATGCAAAATGCCTGAGTCCCAATTCCGCACACCCTGTGAGAGCATCCAGGAACCAGACTATTCTTAACAGCGCTCATGGCATCTGGGTTCTTTTTCAAACAAGCCTATCTCCTTCACAATCTGCTTACCATACCTCAGACCTCCAACCTGCATAACTTCAGATCATGAACTTACACCATTGGACAGGTCCACGTCTCTTCTCCTAATTTGTCAGGCCTGGAATGGCACAGAGGTTTCAGAGGTTACGGGAGCTAGGCAAAGAAAAGAATAAAATCTGTCTAACTCCGATTTAAATTTACTCACTGTCCCAGAATTCCAGATTCACAAGCCTTTCAGGAGAAGTAGTTTCTCCTCAATCTCTGTTTTAAATTTGCTACCCCTTATTCTAAAACTATGACCCCGCGTCCTAGAATGTCCCACAAAAGGAAGTGCCCACTCCATGTCTATTTTATCTACACCTTTTATCATCTTGAATGCCTCAATTTGATCTCCCCTCATTCTTCTAAATTCCAGTGAGTGTAGGCCTAAACTGTTCAATCACTCTTCATGTGACAAACCCCTCACATTGATATTAGAGCAGGTGACCAGGAGATTAGATTAGATTCCCTATGGTGTGGAAACATGCCCTTTGGCCCAACAAGTCCACACCGCCCCTTTGCAGCATCCAACCCAGACCCATCCCCCTATAACCCACACACCCCTGAACACTATAGGCAATTTAGCACGGCCAATCCACCTAGCCTGCACATCTTTGGACTGTGGGAGGAAACCGGAGCACCCGGAGGAAACCCGCGCAGACACGGGGAGAACGTGCAAACTCCACACAGACAGTCACCCCAGGCTGGAATTGAACCTGGGTCCCTAGTGCGGTGAGGCTGCAGTGCTAACCAATGAACCACCGTGCCACCCAAAGATGGGTTAAGGAGATATGTTTTAAAGGAGGAGAGTGAGGTAGAGAATTTTAGAAAGCAGTATCCAGAGCTTAGGACCGAGAAGGCTGACAGTTTTGTGAAAATACTGTGACTGACAAAATATATAACGAAAGTTAGTTTTCCATGGTGACTGAACATTGCTTACATCAGTAATGAGAGTTGGGAATGACTAAATGACCCCTCTCTGGTTTACATATCATAGAATCACTACAGCATGAACACATGCCATTCAGCCTATTGAGTCGCACCAACCCCCTGAAGTCCATTCCACCCAGACCTATCCCTCTACCCTGCCCCATAACCCTGCATTTCCCATGGCCAATCTATCTAAGCTACACGCCTTTGAACAGTGGGAAGAAACCAGAGCACCCAGAGGAATCCTACACAGGTACAAGAAGTGATAATGGGAGCTGCAGATGCTGGAGAAGCCAAGATAACAAACTGTGGAGCTGAATGAACACAGCAGGCCAAGCAGCATCTCAGGAGCACAAAAGCTGATGTTTCGGGCCTAGACCCTTCATCAGAGGGAGGTATAAGAAGATTGGTACAAGACAGGTACAAGAAAATTGTGCGATCTCCATAATGGTAGTCGCCCATGAGTAGAATGGAACCTGGGTCCCTGGTGCTGTGAGGCAGCAGTGCTAGCCACTGAGCCACTGTACCACCCAATGGTTGAATTAGTTCCAATTATTGATTAAAACCTTATAGTGCAACAAGCAGTTTGATTCATGTTTCAAAGTAACAACCTCATAGCTGTTTTAATACCTCATTAGGAGTGGAACTCCCACCAGATGGGAGTTATATGGAAAGGTGATGTGATCCATGGACAGACCTCACCTCAATGTGTGTCCCTCACTTTACTGAGTTATTTTAACAAATAGAGATGCAGGACCTCTGGTCTTCCAGTGCAAAGAATTGTTCTCAACCAAGTGTTGCAGATTGGTACATTCCAAGATTGTGGACAATATGTTGAAGGATGAAATAAAGCTTGGGGCAGCTGCTGCAGAGGTACAATGGAGAAAGGTGCCTACCTTTAGACTTTTCTTCCACAGTACACTGAGGGGCTGGTAACGAGAGAACTTTGGACTGCGTACCTTACAAAGAATGTACATTGTAATAATCATTGGGTTGGTACAGTGGCTCAGTGGTTAGCTTTGCTGCCTCACAGCGCCAGGGACCCAGGTTCAATCCCAGCCTTGGGCTGTCTGTCTAGAGTTTGCACTTTCTCCCTGTGTCTGCATGGGTTTCCTATGGATGCTCTGGTTTCCTCCCACAGTCCCAAAAATGTGCAGGTCTGGTGGATTAGCCATGGGAAATGCAGGGATAGCAGGTTAGAGTAGGTGCTGTTGGGTCTTGGTAGCATGCTCTGTGGAGGGTCAGTGTTAACTCAATGGACTGAATAGCCTACTTCCATATCAGAGGGATTCTATGGTTCTACTTCGGTAAAATTGGGAATGTGGTTTATTTCATATATTGGGTGGATTGGCCTTGCTGAATTGTTCTAGTGTCCAGAGTTCAGGAAGGTATTTGGATTATCCATTGTTAATGCAAGATTACAGGGATAGAATGGGCATCTGGATGGGATGTGGACTCATGGACTGAATGGTCTGTTTCCACACTGTAGGGATTCTAAGTGTTGAAATTGTATTGAGGTTCTAAGAGTGGGACATGGTGTATAGCAAACAAGTTTATTTCTTGTGCTCTTGGAAAAATTTCCAGTTGGAAATATTTTGCCTTTGAGCTATATGGGATGGCACAGAGGTTAGCTCTGCTGCCTTCCAGCACCAGAAACCCAGCTTCAATTCCACCCTCGGGTGATTGTCTGTGTAAAGTTTGCACATTCTCCCTGTGTCTGCATGGGTTTCCTCCCATGGTCCAAAGATGTGCAGGTTAGATGGATTGGCCACACTAAATTGCCCATAGTGTTCATGGATGTGTAGATTAGGTGGATTATGAGGGATGGGTCTGGGTGGGATGCTCTCAGGGTTGGTGTGGATTTGTTGGGCCAAACAGCCTGTTTCCACACTGTAGGAATTCTATGATATCTGAAATTAACTTTGTTACGTGAATATTAAGAACAATGCAACCATATTGAGTGCAACATGTTGTATGGAGACAAGCAGAATTTTATTACAAATTATCTATTATTCAACTGTTCAAATATTTAACTACTTTGCAATGTATTTTTACAAATTTTATGGATAACGTACTTGTTTGGAAAATCACTTTGATTTTTGATCTTCAAGATGTTACGTTCTGTTGAACTTTTCTATTATCCAATTTAAAAAGTTTTGTAATGTATATCCACAAATGTTCAGACATTTCCGTTTATGCTATTTTCAGAAAAGTGGTGTGCGTGGCTGTTGCACAAGGCTTGAATTGGACTCAGCTGGGCTCCAACTCCACCATCAAGAACTGTAAAATATTCAATGCCTGGAGGTTCACAGTGCGCAATGGCCACACGTAACAGAGACTGTTGTGCTGTTGGAGCAAATTACTGCAGATGTTGGAATCTGTACTGAAAACAACAAATGCTGGAGAAAACAATAGGTGAGGTAGCATCCAAACTAAGGTTTCGAATCTAGATGACTCTTCATCAGAGCTGTCAGTTACATCTCAGCAAGTTGTATCTCAACAAGTCCACAACCTACTGGAAAGAGAGGAAAAGGAAGAAAAACTCGTACTTTTATTATCTCAAGAAGTTTACACACTCTACATCCCCAATGAATTATTTATCCAGTGTAGCCATAGTTCTGATGCAGGAAATACTTAGCCAATTTCAAGAAGGCATACAGCACACTTGCCTTCATTAGCTCGGCATCCAATATACAAATTGGCAAGTTATGGTACAGCTGTACAAAACTTTCGGTAGGCCACATTAGGAATATTGTGAGCAGTTCTGATTGCCACACTACCAGAAGGATGTGGATGCTTTGGAGAGAGTGCAGGGAAGGTTTATCAGAATGACTCCTGGTCTGGAGGGTTTTAGCAATGAGAAGAGGTTGGATAAGCTAGGATTGTTTTCACTGGAAGGATGAAGGCTGAGGGGCAACTGAGAAAGGCCTATAACGTTATGAGAGGCAAAGATACGGTGGATAGTCAGAGGCTTTTTCCCAGGGTGGAAAGGTGAACTACAAGAGGGCACATGTTCAAGGTGAAAGGGGGAAAGTTTTAGGGAGCAGTGCAAGGAAAATCTTTCACACAGAGGGTGGCATGTACCTGAAGCGGACTGCCAATGGAGGTGGTAGAAGCAGGCACATTAGCATCATTTAAGGTGTGTCTTGATAGACACATGAGCAGGAGGTGAACAGAGGGATAGAAACCGTGCATCGGCAATGGGTAGCGGGTTTAAAGAAGGATTAGAATCAGTGCAGGTTTGGTGAGCTGAACAGCCCGCTCCTATGCTGTATTGAATTTTATTGTATTGAATTGTATTATACAATTGTTTTGTAATTGGCACACAGCAAACTCCTACAGACAGCATTTTAAAAAAGCCTGGATTTTCGGAGAGGAGACAGGGTTAAGGAAAGGCAATGGTTGTTGAAATCTTTGTTTGATACTTGGATGGATCAGTCAATATCTAATTGGAAAATGTGATGGAGATGCCTGCCTAGAAGGGGAGAAACCGATCAGAGGATAGAATAGAGGGGCTGGCATATCCCATTCAGTGACTGCAATGTCACGGTGCTGAACAGGATAGGAGCTCAGGGAATCCTAATTTCTGCCCATCTCTCATCCTTGGATAGTGTGGGTCTTGAGGACAAGTGGGTCTCAAGGAAAGCATTAAAGAAGAGTAGTCGACAGGCAAGGGGTAGAGAGAGAGAAGGGCATGATTAGGAAATCTTTGTACATCGCCCATTTGGCTGTTTGTCTTTCCAGGTCAAGTGCTGATGGGCCACAGAGTCTGCATTTCAGTAAGTGCATCCTCAACTGCACTTGTGAGGGGGAAGGAAGGAGTGCAGGAGAGACGAAGGCAAGGTTGCTCAGTAGATAAATTCACACTGAGCTGAAACATTTTAATGAGAACACCAGCATTTTCCCATGCTCTGCGTTCCCAATATCTGTGACAAAACGAAGAAACAGATTATCCTAATTGATTTCCCTGTAATAGTTGGGGCTTTATCTCGTTCATCTATTTACATAGTGATTGTTCAGCTGGTAGGTTTTGAACTGAAGTTGACCAGTGTATCGCAGCCACCCTGTAATACTGCACCTTTGATGTGGTGAAAATGGCATAGAATCCTTTTTGAATGAAATGCACTTCTCTTTTCTGTGTGTTACCCCCCTCCCATCTCTCGCTGCATGTTAATGAAAGCAGAGGTGGACTGAAGTGCCTAAAGTCACATACGCTGAATACGAGGGAGATTCATAAATCAGAGACACTTAGTGGGAAAAAATCAGGGGAAACAGTGGGGTAGATGAGGGTCCTTCTTTGCTGCAGATTCAATGCATTATCTGACCCAGCGGTGGAGGAATTCATCATGGTGTCATTCTTTCTCACAGAAGCAACAAAGATCCAGGGTTGCAATCAACTTTGTATAAAATTGATGCTCTGTGCCGTTCACAATGCAGCACAAAGACAGTGGGCTGGTGTCCCAGGCTGGAGTAAACCCTGCACAGCTGTGACCAATGCCAACACAGCTCCCATCAATATGGGTGACCTTGTCACTACAGCAACATGCTGGTTGTCTAAGTTCTACAGCTTCCCCCGACAAAGCAGGGAAGAAACCCTTTTGTGACTGCTGAAGATCTTAAATATTTCATTAGCTTTTCTTCTCGCTTCCTCCCTCTCTTGATCTGAGCAGTGTTATAAAAGAGTGTAATTTTGGTGGGTAAAATCTTAGGCCAACAAAGGATTATCGACAAGAGCATGAACTGTTAAAAGAGAAAAGTCCAAAACAAATGAAGCACGTGTAATATGTATGCAAAATAAGCTTTAGGATACTTATTTGGAATTTTCGTTCAGGTGACAGGGCAGCTAATTCCCTAACTCCGTTACATACTGTAGGAGATAGCGAAAACAATGTTTGGAAAGTGACCAGACAAAGGAATTTGTGTTTGTTTTATGGCGAAGACTCTGACTGAGGTCTCAAGCTACAGTATCTCTTTTTTCAAACAGAAATTTTGCCAGTTCTTGCAAACTTCTAAGTGAGTTGCCCAGAGATTAGACAAATTTAATCAAACTTCATGGAGATTTGTGACGGGCTAAGGTTGGATTGATTGCTTTAGCAAGCATTATAGTTGTTAGCAAAACGTTTTCCTCTCCCTTCTGCTGGCACCTCAATCCTCTTTTGACTTATTTAAGAACAGATAAAAAAGTAAGATAGAACAGAAATACATAGGAGGAGATAGAAAAACAGTATCAGACAGTACCCCATCTGATTCCTGGGATGAATATAATTCACTCACACGATGTAGGCATCTCTGGTTAGGCCAGCATTTATTGCCCATCCCTAGTTGCTCAGTGGACAGTTAAGAGTCAACCACATTGCTGTCGGTCTGGAATCACATGTAGGCCAGACCAGGTAAGGATGGCAGTTTCCTTCCTTAAAGGACATTAGTGAACCAGACAGGTTTTTCCCCAACAATTGAGAGTGGTTTCATGGTCATCAATAGACCCATAAATCCAGGTTCTTTTTTGAATTCAAATTCCATCTACTATGGTCGGATTTGAATCCAGGTCCCCAGAACATTAGCTGAGTTTCTGGATCAGTAGTCTAGCGATAAAACCACCAAGCCATTGCCTTCCTTATACAGTCCATTGCTTCCCCTACATGGGGAAATTATTTTTTGAGGAAGGGTTGCAGGCTGGACCAGCATTCCAGTGGAGTTTAGAAGCATGAGCTGTGATCTTTTTGAAACATTGAAGATTCTGAAGGAACTGGACAGGGTGGATTCTGAGAGATTGGTTCCCCTTATAGGACAGTCTAGCATAAGAGGGTCAGAGTTTAAAAATAAGGGGTCGCACATTTAGTGTGGAGATGAGGAGAACTTTCTACTCTGCAGTTGCAGTCTTTTTACTTTAGCTGTGCTGGCCCATGCTCACAAAACAGGTTTCCATCAGAGATTCTGGAAGAGTTAATACAGAGGAGTGCCATAAGCATCACCCACTATGATGATGTGAAATGAGCTTGTGAGCAGGACAGCTTAGGATCTCAAAGTGAGGCCATTGTGTGATTTGGTCCTGGAGACTAAAGCACCAGATTCATTTAAACCAAACCTGGATTTGCACCTGGATTGCTGTACTCCACAAGGCTATTGCCCAAGTGCTGCAAAGCAGGATTAGAACGGGAGGTTGAATTTTTTTATTTCAGCCATCATGGACACAATGCACCAAATGGCCTCTGTCTTTGCTGCAATTATCTGGCTCAATGGTGCTAACAATATGGTCCACCTCAAAGTCTCTGTACCAGTGCCTAACACAGCACTATAATTGTCACTAACCATAACTAAATTATGATGTGTTAACTACAAGAGACTTCTGTAAATAGGCCAGGAAGTAGCAAAGGTCTTTTCCATCAGGTAGAGGAGTTCAAACCTGGAGGGCATCATTTAAAGGCGGAGAAGACTGATTTAAAAGGGTCCCAAGGGGCAACCTTTTCATACAGAAGGTGGTGCATATACAGAACGAACTGCCAGAGGAGTGGAAGATGCGGGTACAGTTACTACATTTAAAAGACCTTCGGACAGGTACGTGAGCAGGAAAGATTTAGAGAGATATGGGCCAAAAGCAAGGAAATGGGACTGGTTCAGATTGCTGAACTACTGGAGTAGTTGGACCAAAGGGCCTGTTTCCATGCTGTACAACTCTCTGACCCTATAACCAAAAGTCATAGGACCATAAGAAGGTCTTTCAAACATTGACCCTGCTCTGCCATTCAATGAAGTCATGGTTTCCTGATAACCCTCACCTACTCTTTCCCATCTTTTCCTCATAACCCCCGACACCCTTACTGATTAAAAATCTGTCTAGCTCAGTCCTGAATATACTTAATGCCCCAACCGCAACAGTGCTCTGTGATGAAGCATTTCACAGATTCACGACCTTCGGACAGAAGAAATTCCTCCACATCTCTGTCTTAAATGTGTGATCTACCACACTGTCCAAACTATGCTCACGAAGCATAGTCAATTAGAAAGAGAAACCATGGATCATATATCCAAGTTACAAACAGGGATATCCATCCTCAACTAAAGGAAAGGAAATCTGCAAAATAAGTTAGTTTTTATAACAAAGGATAAACTAGAAATTACAATTGGTACTGGTAACAGGGAGATGAACTCACTAGGAGCACAGGTCAGCAAATTGAGCCTAAGAGTTTTATAGTGATGTCTTTGAGTTGTTTTCTGTCAGAGTAGGAGATTCCCAGCAGTGAGTGTGGAATTACTCTGTTGCTAAAATATTTCTGTTTATATCAGCAATATTTAATTATAAGTTTACATTATTTGGAAACAGTTATGGAAATGATCGCACTTTAGCATATTGATGCTTCTCGTATAATCCAGAACACTTCTTCTCTCTTGCCTTTCATTTTCTCACAGAAACATCTTTCTGAATTGTTCCCACGTCAATAAATGTACACAGTTCCAAGAAAAGAAGTAAGCATCATCCAGAAATCCAGAAATGTATTTTCCCGCGTTTTTTTAAGAAAGGCATTGTGGTCAGGTTACAAATATTAAATGTTTCTTAATAACTCTGCCATATAGCTGTGGACAGAGTTCCTTCAGTGAGGGCAAACGAGTTTGAAAGGAGCTGTTTTATTCTGAGGGATTTACACTGTCGCACATTGATAGCTGAAGACAAAGAGGTCCTTTTGTTCAAGATTTGATTTATCCTAGAGTTTAAGGACCCTAATGAATAATTCAGCGTTATCATTCAGCTTGACGTTTGATTATTATGTTTTTACTCTTTTCACACGTGATAACCACAATTGATATTGGCCCATGAATAGACTGCGAATAGTCTCAAAGGAAGTAATGTATATGGATAATACAAAACAAGAAAGCTTGTTGTTGGCATCTTCACTGTCAGTTTGATAAATATAATGTGTCACCAATTAAAACCTCATTGCCATTCTCTGGTTTATTCACTGCCTTGTTAAGGATTGCCTGTGTGGCGATTTCCATGGACTGAAACCAGCTCTGATAATGCAGGGTATGACTTTCCCATCTCTTCAAATTTCTTTGGGATGTAAATAAGATATTCACTCACCACTTATTGTTGGAGACAAAAAAATGACCATGAAGTCTATTTTTGTATTGTGTGTGTGTGTGTGTGTGTGTGTGTGTGTGTGTGTGTGTGTGTGTGTGTGTGTGTGTGTGTCTGTGTTTTTATGTTGTATAAAAAAGGGTATTAATTTTTGAGATTGAAAATTTCCAAATCGTACCCACTCCCAATGGCCATATTCTTTATAATAGAAATACCAGTAATCTTATTAGAATTTAGCTTCACTGGATATTATCAACTGCTGGAGAACTTTTAATCACTGGATACATTTGTCAAGAAGTTAACACAAGCTCTGGCTGAGGTCGCTAGGTAGGTCTCGCGATCTCAACTTCTCCCCTGGCCTCAGCCATGGTAACCCTCAAGATGAGCCGACACAGTCATCTCTCTGTAATGGGAGAGCAGCCCTATGGCCCTTGAGGACCATGGCAACTTTACGTTACTTACAGGGAAAGGCAAAATAGACATTCAGAAAGGAATTTTCATTATTTTTCTTTAAATCTTTGTTAGTGTGAGTGAATAAAGCCCCTTCTGCATTGCGTAACCAGACACATCCAGAAGGCCAAGGATTCAGTCCTTATGTTGCGGTTTCTGGGCTAAAGTGGGATCCCAGCAGAGCCTCCAACATTGGCCCTAGTCTCCCGCAGTTAGAGGGGTGAATGGCCATGTGAAAAAAAATGCTTGCAATTGTATAGAATCTAAAACAGAAGTCTACATCGGGGAAATCAAGCGGAGGCTTGGGGACCACTTTGCAGAACACCTACGCTCAGTTCGCAATAAACAACTGCACCTCCCAGTCACAAACCGTTTCAACTGCCCCTCCCATGTCCATCCTGCGCCTCCTGCAGTGCCACAATGATGCCACCGAAGGTTGCAGGAATAGCAACTCATATTCCGCTTGGGAACCCTGCAGCCCAATGGTATCAATGTGGACTTCACAACCTTCAAAATCTCCCCTTCCCCCACTGCATCCCAAAACCAGCCCAGCTCATCCCCACCTTCCTAACCTGTCCTTCCTTTCACCTATCCCCTCCTCCCACCTCAAGCTGCACCTCCATTTCCTTCCTACTAACCTCATCCCACCCCCTTGACCTGTCCGTCCTCCCCGGACTAACCTATCCCCTCCCTACCTCCTCACCTACACTCACTTCTGCTGGCTCCATCCCTGCCCCTTTAACTTGCCTGTCTCCTCTCCACCTATCTTCTCCTCTCTCCATCTTCGATTCGCCTCCCCCTCTCTCCCTATTTATTTCAGAACCCTTCCCCCTCCCCTTTTCTGATGAAGGGTCTAGGCCCGAAACGTCAGCTTTTGTGCTCATAAGCTGCTGCTTGGCCTGCTGCGTTCATCCAGCCCCATACTTTTTAATCACTGGAAAAGATCAGTAGGTCTGGCAACATCTGTGAAGAGGAATCAGAATTAATGTTTTGAGTATGGTCACACTTCCTCAGACTCTGCAGTTCTTTCAGTTTTTATTTGCCATTCTACAGAGCCTATCAGAACGTCAGGCCATTAAAAGCAGTATGTAGCCGATGATGTTTATTTGAAGTGTATTCGTTGTTGTCGCACAGGAAAAATGATAGTCACTTTACGTCCAGCAAGCTCCCACTTGTGGAGCAATGTTATGAGAAAAATTAAGCTCTGTTAACTTGACTGTAGCTATAGAATTACAGAACCGGGTCACCTAGTCAATGCGAGGCCAAAGGAGTTTGAGGATTATAAATGAGTATCAGCAATGGAAGCTAGAATATACAATGAGGGCCTTCAGCCTGCTCGGCCATTTAAAGTGGTCACAGCTAATCCTTTGCTCCCTTAGAGCCCAAACATCACTCGATCTCTATCTTTGTCATACTCAGTAGCTGAGCATCCACAGCTTTTGGGTATAGAGAATTGCAAATGCACCATTTCTCTGAGTGAAGAGATGCTTCCTCATCTCAGGATGCAATGGTGGAGGACAGGTTTACATGGCTGCCATATACTGAGGGCAAAAAAACGCAAGACAATCAGAGCTGGAGAGAAGATAATCCTTCCATGGTTAGGACCCATTGCCAGCATCAGAAGCTCCCAGTTACATCAGTGATAATGGGAACTGCAGATGCTGGAGAATCCAAGGTAATAAAATGTGAGGCTGGATGAACACAGCAGGCCCAGCAACATCTCAGGAGCACAAAAGCTGATGTTTCGGGCCTAGACCCTTCATCAGAGAGGGGGATGGGGTGAGGGTTCTGGAATAAATAGGGAGAGAGGGGGAGCCAGACCGAAGATGGAGAGAAAAGAAGATAGGTGGAGAGGAGAGTATAGGTGGGGAGGTAGGGAGGGGTTAGGTCAGTCCAGGGAAGATGGACAGGTCAAGGAGGTGGGATGAGGTTAGTAGGTAGGAGATGGAGGTGCGGCTTGGGGTGGAGGAAGGGATGGGTGAGAGAAAGAACAGGTTAGGGAGGCAGAGACAGGTTGGACTGGTTTTAGGATGCAGTGGGTGGAGGGGAAGAGCTGGGCTGGTTGTGTGGTGCAGTGGGGGGAGGGGACGAACTGGGCTGGTTTTGGGATGCGGTGGGGGAAGGGGAGATTTTGAAGCTGGTGAAGTCCACATTGATACCATTGGGCTGCAGGGTTCCCAAGCGGAATATGAGTTGCTGTTCCTGCAATCTTCGGGTGGCATCATTGTGGCACTGCAGGAGGCCCATGATGGGCATGTCATCTAAAGAATGGGAGGGGGAGTGGAAATGGTTTGCGACTGGGAGGTGCAGTTGTTTATTGCGAACCGAGGTGTTCTGCAAAGCGGTCCCCAAGCCTCCCAGTTACATGTCAGGTGAACTCCAAACACAGCCCCTTCCAAAACCTGAGGAAAAAATATTGGACTTCAAGTTTAATCTGTTAAATACTGAACATAACGGTGTCCCATTTCAAATTCCCACATAGACTTATTGAACAGACTGTTTAATGTAACGGTAGAGTAAGGAGCAAAGGTAGATACTTCATTCAGTTGGTACATTCATTCAGTTGACCTGTCACAGTGACCCAGTTGGTAGCATTGCTGCCTCACAGCTCTGAGGGCCTAGGTTTGATTCCAGCCTTGGGCAACTATCTGTGTGCAGTTTGCACATTCTCCTCGTGTCTCTCTGGATGCTCCAGATTCCTCCCCCAGTCCAAAATGCGCAGGCTGGATGGATTGGCTGCCGAGATGAATTGTCCTGAGTGTGAAGGCTAGATGTATTAGCTGGGGAAATGCAGGGTTACAGGAATAGAGTAGTGTGTGGGTCTGAGAGGGATGCTCTGCAGGGGTTGGTCTTCACTTGATGGGCTGAATGGCCTGTTTCCACTCTGGGCGGTTTCTATGATTCTGTGGTTTATGGCAGATCCTGGCTTGTGTGCAACCAAAATGGAAAAGCTTTGGGGAAGGGTCCAAATGTTTCGAGAGAGTCCATCGGGAATGTGCTGAGGTGGACTTGAAGAAAGTGAATAATCCTCAAACAACGCAACCCCCTGAGGCTCGCAGTCTCCTGCACTCCCCTGCCTCACGTGTGGCAGAGTCTGCCGATCACAAAAGTGTGAAGCAATTCCCCCTGACCCTGAGGGTAGGACTAAGAACACTATGATGACTGTGGTCTAGAGTTACAGTTGCCTTGGTCCTAACAGACCATTGAGCTGCTCTCTCGTTACAGAGAGACAACTGATGATGGTTTAACCTGAGGGTCAGCACACCTCAGGTGAGGGGAGAGGTTGAGAAGGAGAGTCCTTCAGGGTAACCTCGGCTGATGTAGGGAATTGAATCCACACTTTTAGCAACGTATTACATCACAAAGCCAACTAAGCTAATTGGCAACATTAGTAAAAGTGCAGACTTTCGGTTTGCGCTGCCTGTTGAGATGGATGTAAGATCCCGTGACATTGCAAAGACGAGTAGAGAATCCGTCTGGTCCTTTGGTTGACACTCCCCACCCAATCAACAGTCCTAAAACCAAATTAACAGGTCAATTATCCACTGGGTCTGTCCGCAAAGCAGTAATTATACCTCAAATTGTAACTCATTGCAGGTAAAGTGCCTTGAAAATGTCCTTGACATGTAACCAGCTGCTACATAACCACAAGTCCTGTTTAAACCCATTTATTGTACTGCGACTGAAAATGCATTCACTGTCCTCAGCTCTTGGCCAACAACACTTAAAACAGACCATCCAATCGTTATTGAGCTATTGTTGTGGGAGCTTGCTGCATGTAGATTGGCTGCCACATTCCCTACATCATCACAGTGACTACACTTGAAATGTATTTCATTAGTGTAAGGTGCTTTGGAATGTCCTGAGGACACAGAAGGTGCTATGTAAATGCACATCATTCATTCTTCATGTTGGGCTTAGACAGGGAAATCCTTTTAACTGCATTGATTCATTTTGTTCCATATCCTATTTTTCAGGTTGCAATAATGTGGTTCTGAAATACACAGACTTGGAAGGTCACAGATTCCTTCCCTGTTGCTGTGTGACAACATCAGAGATGATGCTACTGGGTTTGTTACAAGGAGCTCCATTGTCGCTGAGCTACAAGGAGGAGAAAGTTGACCAGACATTGTTTGCTTCTGAAAAGACATTCAAAGGAAGTATGCGTATTTATATCAGAGATAATGGGAGCTGCAGATGCTGGAGAATCCAAGGTAACAAAGTGTGGAGCTGGATGAACACAGCAGGCCAAGCAGCATCTCAGGAGCACAAAAGCTGATGCTTCGGGCCTAGACCCTTCATCATCCTGTCTGAAGAAGGGTCTAGGCCCAAAACATCAGCTTTTGTGCTCCTGAGATGCTGCTGGGTCTGCTGTGTTCATCCAGCTTCACACTTTGTTATCTTATGTGTATTTATATAGCACCTTTTTCAGTCTAATGATATGCTAAGGCATTTTGCAGGCAATGAAGCACTTTTTGAAATTGTAATGTCAGAAATACAGCAGCCAATTTGCACACAGCCTGTTCCCACAGAACAGTGTCAGGTAATGAGAAAATAGCCTGATTTTGATACATGGATTGAGGGCTAAATAATCAAGGAGACCTTCCCTGTTGTTCCATTGAAACAGTGCTATGGGATCTTTAACTGAGATGACGGACAGTACTTTGGTTTAACATCTTATCTAAGAGATGGATCCCTCACTATCTGGTAATCCCTGATCCATTTGATTATGGGTGTTGGATGAATAGCAAATTGGGACCACAACACTACAAAACTGACAAGGCGCAGAAAACTGGCCAGTTTCAGAAGGGATAGCCGACACTTTCAAGGAGGAGGAAGTTCTGGATGCTCTAAATGTTTTCTCATCTTTCACTTGGAACTGGTACCGTTGTTGTCTTGGCTCATGTTATGGTAATAATTTAATTGGGCAGATCAAATTGTTCCGAGTGTTGTAAATATATAACTATTGCTTTTGAAATGTTGGAGGAAAGAGCAGCAGCACAAAGCAGTTGAATAGGCCTCAATTTATTCAGATTTAATTCAGCCAAATGCACTTTCTGGCATGTCCGATACACCCTCTGCTTTTTTGCTTCTTAAAGAACCCTTTTAGCGTTGACACTGACAAAGCAGCCTGTGTAACTAATGGCATGACATTTGCCTTTCATTCTGCCTCCCTGGTTATTCAGGGCTCTGTTTGAAGTCTGTTGCCAAGATTGAAGCCCACCCCTACCCCCTCAGTTGTTCTTATTTAACTGTCCAATGTGCTCACCCTCTGTGTTTACTAAGTTTTCGATTAAAACAAGTAGGAAGGTGGCGGGTGAAGAGACTGGGACTGGGGGATTGGGAAGTGTGTGTGGGTGGATGGGTGATGAATGTTTGCCCAGTGTCACTTTATAAAGACACCTCACTAACCCTAGAGGTCAGCTAGGATTGACACCTTCACCCATGGGCTAAGATCCTGCTTGATAGTCCTTAGAGATGCAATGGTCTGTCAGTAATCCGGCCACAGGTTTTTCATTTACTGATCTCCAGGCCTGAAAAGATAATCTGTGAATAATAAGAACTTAAAGAACTCAGATCTTGACTGTTATTCAACCAACAGATGGACATCTTATTTCAATTTAATTTCAAAGGCTTGCTTGACAAAAATGCCCAGGGGAGGCAGAATAAAAAGCAATAATGAGCTACCAACCATGGGAGTTTAAAGGGTTAAATCTGCTGTCAAATTTTACTCCTGACTATGTATTTAATTCAACCAATTAATGTCACCCTGCTTCTCTGTTTTTAAAAAGCAGCATATTATAAAGTGCAGTTATGGGTTAGCTGTGGATGCTGAGTAATGAATGTTACATAAGCGGTTTAAATACATTTTAGGTCATCTGGCACCAATGTAAATATATTTTATAAAATTTAATTTATTTCGTAATGGTAGCAATAAATCTTGCAATGTGTAAGAGATTCAGCTCAAAAGCTAGAATCTTTCTTGACTGCAAATCCTGAGCCACACCCTTCTCTATCTTTCACTCTCTCTCTCTTTCTCTCTCCCACTCAAACCCTTCCACCAAAAGAGACTCAACTTTCAGCCATTAGTCCTCATGTTTTGGAACTCTTGTCCCCACTAAAATCTGAGTTGCCTCTCTTTCTCACTGCATCAAAAGTCTGTCAGGTACCTGTGATCGTCTCCTGTGTCATAGTGTACTATTGGCCTTGTCCAACATACAAAGTGTAATGCCACTTGAGGAGTACAACAAGTTATATCTACAGAGTGCTTTTAATGTCATAAAATGTCACATGGTGCATCACGGGAATGTTATCAACATGATGTAGAGTTAGCTGAGGAGATAAAGAGCTATAAGACCCGAAGAAATAGGAACAGTAGTAGGCTGTTTAGCCCCTCGAGCTTGCTGTGCCAATCAATACAATCATAGCTGATCCAACTTTCCTATTAGAGATAATGGGAACTGCAGATGCTGGAGATTCCAAGATAACAAAATGTGAGGCTGGATGAACACAGCAGGCCAAGCAGCATCTCAGGAGCACAAAAGCTGACGTTTCGGGCCTAGACCCTTCATCAGAGAGGGGGATGGGGGGAGGGAACTGGAATAAATAGGGAGAGAGGGGGAGGCGGACCGAAGATGGAGAGTAAAGAAGATAGGTGGAGAGGGTGTAGGTGGGGAGATAGGGAGGGGATAGGTCAGTCCAGGGAAGACGGACAGGTCAAGGAGGTGGGATGAGGTTAGTAGGTAGCTGGGGGTGCGGCTTGGGGTGGGAGGAAGGGATGGGTGAGAGGAAGAACCGGTTAGGGAGGCAGAGACAGGTTGGACTGGTTTTGGGATGCGGTGGGTGGGGGGGAAGAGCTGGGCTGGTTGTGTGGTGCAGTGGGGGGAGGGGATGAACTGGGCTGGTTTAGGGATGCAGTGGGGGAAGGGGAGATTTTGAAACTGGTGAAGTCCACATTGATACCATATGGCTGCAGGGTTCCCAGGCGGAATATGAGTTGCTGTTCCTGCAACCTTCGGGTGGCATCATTGTGGCAGTGCAGGAGGCCCATGATGGACATGTCGTCAAGAGAATGGGAGGGGGAGTGGAAATGGTTTGCGACTGGGAGGTGCAGTTGTTTGTTGCGAACTGAGCGGAGGTGTTCTGCAAAGCGGTCCCCAAGCCTCCGCTTGGTTTCCCCAATGTAGAGGAAGCCGCACCGGGTACAGTGGATGCAGTATACCACATTGGCAGATGGATGCAGTATACCACATTGGCAGATCCCTTCCTCCCACCCCAAGCCGCACCCCCAGCTACCTACTAACCTCATCCCACCTCCTTGACCTGTCCGTCTTCCCTGGACTGACCTATCCCCTCCCTATCTCCCCACCTACACCCTCTCCACCTATCTTCTTTACTCTCCATCTTCGGTCCACCTCCCCCTCTCTCCCTATTTATTCCAGTTCCCTCCCCCCATCCCCCTCTCTGATGAAGGGTCTAGGCCCGAAACGTCAGCTTTTGTGCTCCTGAGATGCTGCTTGGCCTGCTGTGTTCATCCAGCCTCACATTTTGTTGCCAACTTTCCTATTGTTCACTTTCCTACATTTTGCCCATAACCCCTGATTCTCCTCCTGATCAAGAATCTATCTATCTCAGCCGTAAATATACAAAAGGACTCTACTCCCACAGCTCTCTGTTGCAAGATGTTTCAAAGATTTACTCCTGAGATAAGAAATTCCTCCTCATCTTATTCTTAAAGTGGCACTCCTTAACTGTGAGACTATGTCCTCTGGTCCTAGACTGAATTTACATTTTGTTGGTTCAGTCTGAATTGAGTGAAGTGTTTGGGGGCTTTCTTGCTGCGAGGCCTAGTGGGTTTCTTTGCACTGTGACACCAAACGTTCCTCGTTAATTACCTACCACATCCCTATGATATCCCTCACATCTGATTTGCACCCATCAGCTGTTATCCCAGATTCTCTGGGATCCCTTATGCCCATCATGCACTGAGACACGTTCTGTCAGTCCGAGCTGTCCTACACGGTTCCTGAGTTTTGCGCTGGGTATGGAAGATTGGGGGTGCAGAGTTTGGTGCCCTGCTTTGCTAACAGTGAGCAGGATGTCCTGCTGGATGGGATTGCGCACAGGCAGGATATCCCCCTCCCTCCCCAGAATGGCATTAGTAGATCCCGCCCCAGAGAATGCCAGCAATAGTGCAAGGTTGTCAGCTAGGTTAAAGCAGTGTCTACTGTCTGAAGGACTGTCCAGCCCTGGAGGAAGAAGAGGCCAATGTCTGACTCGAATCTGCCAGTATAAGTCCTACCGTCTTCATTCTGCTACCTCACACTCACTCTATCCCTGTTACTATACCCATCTCTACAAAAGCTCATGCTCTACCACTCTCACTACTGACTGCAACAGCTTCCCCATTGGCCTTCACCCATCCCAATCCCCGACACCGCTAACCCTGCCTGCCCTCTGCGCTGGCCATTCACTCAATCAAGATACCTTCCCACCTGCACCAGCAGTGACAGCTATGACACCAGCTCTCATACCCCAAGATATCCATTTGTCGCTCACTCAGGATGAAGACAGCCCACAGTGATGTGGAAAGAGCAAAGGTGGATGGTGTACTGCCCAACATTCCACTAGTGAGGAGAGGATCTTGATTATGACCACCCTGAGCATGGCCTGGACAGGAGTTGGAGGCTGCCGCTGACTTACCATGTGAGGAACTCTTCAGTGAAAGCTGTCACCCTTACTGTGACTGAAACCTGCAGATAACTGTGGCAAGTTTCCTGGCTCTGTGCCTGTCTTTGGCTGTGAGCTAAATGGCACAGCAAGACAGCAGCCTGGCATCTCTGGCTGAGGGGGCACAGTTTAAAAAGACAATGCAAGGCAGGGAAGCTGTAAGCATCCAAGGAGTCTCAGAGTGAGTGAGCGCAATGACAGTGAGTGAGGATCCTGGAGATGCTCCCTGGTGCTGTTCCTGAGCTGAGGTTGTGTCCCGAAGCGCACAGCACCCATGCTGCAGCGTTACAATGACAGTTACCTGGGCATCCCAAAGTGCAGCATTAACAGGCAGACGCATCTTGTAAATGGATCGGAGATGTGACGTGGGGATTAGTCTGATGCCAATGTCCGAGGATGTGGCATATGTATGACCAGTGTCAAAAGAGGCTAATGAGGATGATGCCTGTAGAAACGATTAAAAGGCTGACATTGAATACATTCCTTTCAAATGAAGAGGAGTTTGTGTACACCTTTGCTTTGTAGATTCACTGACATAACAATGATTAAATCACATATTTTACATGGGAGCTGATGACAGAAGCAGAATGACAAAACTGGTGGAACTGTCCCTGACATACAGATGGGATAGTCTGGATCTGCAGAGTATCAGGAATTGAGGCAAATATGATCAGCGGACCAGCAAAGAAGTTTTAAACAGATTCTACTTTTACTCTGTTCAACAGCTCCTGTTCAGACATACTCCTGCTCATTCATGCAACACAAATGTCGGGCAATGACCACATACACTAGGTCACAAGCTAACCACCACCCCCTGACATTCAATGGTGTTACAATCAATGAGTTGTCCACGATCAATATCCTAGGGTTAACATTGGCCAGAAGTTAAACTGGACTAGTTCTATAAAGATTATCACCACAAGAATTGTTCAAAGACTAGGAATCCTGCAGTTACTCCTCAAAACCTGTCCCACGATCAAAAAGGCACAAGTCAGGAGTGTGACGGAACACTCCCCACTTGCCTGGATAAGTGCAGCCCAACAACACTCAAGGCACTTGACACCATCAAATCAAAGCAGCCTGCTTGATTGTCACCACATTCACACACATCCACTTCCTTCTACCACCGACGCTCAGCAACAGCAGTGTGTACTATCCACAAGATGCAGCAATGAAATTGATCAAATTTCCTTAGACAGCACCTTCTAAACCCACTACCAGTGCCACCTTTGAAGGACAAGGGCTCCAGATACATGAGAACATCACCACCTGCCAGTTCCCACTCACCACTGCAACGAGGAAATACATCACTGTTCCTTCAGTTTTATCCTGGAACTCCCTCATCAACAGCATTGTGAGTCTACCTACAACAGATGAACTGCAGCAGTTAAAGAAGGCAGTTCTCCACCACCTTCTCAATGGTAATAAGGTCAGACATTAAATGTTGGCCCAGCCAGCAACGTTCCCATCCCAACAGTGAATGAAAAAAAAGTCTTGTTGATATGAGCTACTATTTACAAGCGCTGAGATAACAAGGTGTAAAGCTGGATGAACACAGCAGGCCAAGCAGCATCAGAGGAGCAGGAAAGCTGATGTTTCGGGTCAGGACCCTTCTTCAGAAGATGATGTTGCTTGGCCTGCTGTGTTCATCCAGTTCAACACCTTGTTATTTCAGATTCTCCAGCATCCACAGTTCCTGCTATTTCTATTTACAAGCGTCACTGTTTGTAAATGTTCCTGATTGTTCGTGTTGCTGTTCACTGGTGCTCTAATACATAAAGGTTCTTATTCAGTAAGCTCTTGTTCAGGTCTTCTCCTGTTACACAGTTGTTGTTCATATATGCTTCTGGTCATGCTTGCTGCTGGTTCATTTCTGCGCCGAGTCACATTTATTCTTGTTTACACATACTATTCCTGGCATGTGCTGCCCTTCAGCGTTATGCTGCTGATCATTCAACTTCTCCTAAAATAAAACGCTTGTCAATTCAATCCGCAATTATCTCCAAAGCCTCTTGGAAAAGGTTCTCAAATCCTTAACAGACAATTGAACACAGAAAGTTCAATCTTTCACCTGAGCTCCCGAGGAAATCCTGCGAACTAAACGCTGATTGCAGATGTGTCGATGAGATTTGACAAACTGTCCTGAGGCAAAAATGTAAAGACAAAGTCTTGAAATAAAATCTTCAAGGAATAAATCAAAGTACACTAAACATAATTTAGAAAGTCTCTTTGATTATATCATTGTAAAATACGGAACTTTTCATTTTGCTTAAAGCCTCATTTTGAGCTACGGGGAAGTAGTAATGTAGTGATGATGTCATGGGACTAGTAATCTGGAACCCTAGGCTAATGTTTAAGGACACAGGTTCAAATGCCAGAATGGCAGATGACAAATTTTGAATCCAACAAAAGTCTGGGGTTAAAAGTTTGATCTAATGGTGACCATGTAATCATTGTCAATTGTTATTAAAACATACCTGGTTCCTAACAGCCTTTGTGGAAGGAGATCTGTTATTGCCAACCCAGTCCGGCCTACTTGTGACTCCAGACCCACAGTAATGTTGTTGATTCCTCACTGGCCTCTAGGCAATTAAGGATATGAAATAAACACTGACCCAGCCAGTGACACCCATTGAATGAGTTTTAAAAGTTATTGAGAGAAAAAAATTGCTCTTTCTATGTTGAGTTTGCACATTCTCACTGTGTCTGCGTGAGTTTCTGCCTGGTCCTTTGGGTTCCTCCAGCAGTCCAAAGATGTGCAGGTTAGGTGGCCTGGCCCTGGGAAATGCAGGGTTACAGGGAGGGGGTAGGGGTTGTGGGTCTTGGTGGGATGCTGTTTGAAGAGCCAGTGCAGACTCAATGGTCGAAATGACCACTACCTGCACTGTAGGGATTCTATAACTTGATTCATTAATGAACAAAGAATTACAATAAGTGTTTTGAAATGCAATTACAATTTTGAAATTGCATCACAAAGCAAAGCGTAAAACTTTGGACAATAGGAAATTAAATTGATAGACTTGAAGTGAAAGCATACTCAAACAATTTATAGTCAAACCTAGTCATAGATAAGCGTGTCAATATTTACAGACATCATAGAATTCCTACAGTGTGGGAACAGGCCCTCTGGTCCAACAAGTCCACACTGACCTGAAGACCATCCCACCCAGACCCATCCCCTCGTAACCCACCTAATCTACACATCCCTGAATGCTACAGGCAATTTAGCATTGCCAATCCACCTAACTTGCACATCTTTAGACTGTGGGAGGAAACTGGAGCACCCAAAGGAAAGCCACGCAGACACAGGGAGAACATGCAAACCCCACACAGACAGTCACCCAAGGCTGGAATCGAACCCGGGTCCCTGGTGCTATGAGGCAGCAGTGCTAACCACTGAGCCACTGTGCTGCCAACGTGCACAAGCTTACAAGGAAAGATTGAATATCTGGAGCTATTTCCCTAGAAAGCTGAAGACTGATGTGTAGAAAAGAGGGATACAACATTATGAAAGGGTATCATGGGATGGTCATGGGGAACACATTTACACCCATGCGTGAGATCAGAACAAGAATCATAAAATGAATGGCGACCAATAAGTGCTGCAAGGACTTCAGGAGGAATGTCTTCAGTCAAAATGAAATTAAAGCATGTTGCCACAAGGAGTAATTGAAATGGATCATGTAGGTGCATTTAAAAGGAAACCAGATAAGCTATTGAAGGAGAAAGGAAGAGATTTCTTTTTGAGGCTGAATGAAGTGAAGCACATTCATGTAGTTCATGCTGTTCGGCATGCTTGAAACAATCTCCCCCTGTGTTATGTATGTATTTGAGACAGAACGTTTTCATGCAGAAGGTGGTGTGTGTATGGAATGAGCTGCCAGAGGAAGTGCAGGAGGCTGGTACAATTACAACATTTAAAAGCCATCTGGATGGGTACATGAGTAGGAAGGGTTAATAGGGATATGGGCTCAATGCTGGTAGACAGGACTAGATTAACTTAGGATATCTGGGTCGGCGTGGAAAAGTCGGACTGAAGGGCCTATTTCAATGCTGTACAGCTCTATGACTCTAAATTCTAACCTGTGCTCACATTTTGAGAAGCCAGTGTAATTCATATGGATTCAACTGCAAAATATTCTCACTGCTGTAGAGTTGCACCAGCAGTAGCAGGCAGTGAAACAAAATACTGCTCCTTCTGATCACGTGCGAATCTACGTCCTGGTACAGAAAATGTCCCATAGTTTATTCTAATCAAGCACAACCAGCAACTTTAAAATAAGATAAATAAACTGTTGGGGGGAATGGTGTCAGGAATTATAAAGCAATGACGCTTTGTAGTTCTGGTTGCTTTTAAACAAAGGGTGACTTGAGAAAGTGTCATTAAAGTGGCATTTGAAACAGTAAACAAGGTAGGCATTGTGCATCATCTGCCTACAGGACTTTTCTTTGGTGGGGGTGGGGTTTGGTGATGGGAGAGAAAGAGGTGGCGGGGAAGAGAGAGAAAGAGTGAGAGAAGGAGAAAAGGCAACATGACTGTGTAGTCAGGCCCGTGGAGAAATTTACATCTGATTGGAGTTTAATAGGCCACATCAGCTCAGCTATCTGAGCAGTCACCATGGGAACCAAGTCTTTCTCAAGATTTTCAACAGGCCCAAGCTGCCTTTATTGTTTGTTCAAAACATGTCGTCCGAGACCAGTGGGGCAAGTGCTCCTATGTATCAATTTGTTTCTGTCTCAAGACTCTGTATTGCTAAGCCATGAATATATGGGGTTATTGCAGCCTTCCAGACAAAGACCACAGCTGATCTAGTTGTTATGGGTACCCAGTCAGACTATAGTTTGGAATGATGACATATGGTCTCATCCTGACCTAAAGGATAAGATTCCAATAGAACTTCCACAAAAGCCAAAGCCACTCCATTTATCCTCAACGACTCATTTTGTGGTGGAATAAACTTTTTTTTTATTTTGTAAAGTTTCTTACTGCTGTCGCCCAGCTGTGCTCCATGTGGAAATCGGCGTAGCATTAAATGAATGATTGATCATTTTTGACGTGCAATCGACAACCGATGTGGTCGACTGATTAAAGTAATCACTGGGGCAGGTTGAATAGTCAACTGATAAATCGAGAGCGTGTCAGAGCTACCTCAGAAGTGGTTCTGAGAGGAATTGGGCTTTACCCCTCCCCGACCTCACTGAGGGAAACTGAAACCCCCCAGCCCAATGTGCAGCCAGACTATACCCGTTAATCACATGCAATCACACTGAGAAAGGATCTGCCCACTTCTATCACAAATCCAGTTACAAAGAGGGCCCCAGATGGAAACCAAAGTTACAAATGCCCAGACCCCACCTGGTCCCTCACAATGAGATCTGAGAGCCAAGTCTATTGCTGTCTTGAAAGACAAGCCCTAGTCCAACTCAGGGCCATCTCATCAAGGTCAGATTCATTGACAGAATGTGGACCAAACAAGCCGCTACGACAGCTCCATCTGTCCTGTCTCCTGACCAACACAGGAGTTTAAGGGTTCATTGCAGTCTCGGTGAAGCCCATCAACGCTGAGCCTGTCATGGTACCCTTGGCTAGAGGTTGATGTGGAAATGTACAGAGTCCGACCTCACCCTGTCCTTGAGCTTCAATTGTAAACAGCGCTAATAAAACAAAAGAAGATAAGGAAGAGACAGAGCGAAAGAAAAAGATAAGAAGAGAAATCTCTTTCTATTTAAAAAAAGTTGTTGCAAGGAGCACCAGGGGAATAAAAATGCCATAAATAATAATTCCTGTGATCACCTTTGCTCCCTGCCTTCTGCTAGTTTCTGAGAGATTTGTCATCAGAGAGTAACAACATTTCGCAAAGCACAGCCTCAATCTTCTAAACCCGACGCTTTCTCAATATTTAACTGTTTCCCCATGCTAGAGTCATCTCTATTTGAGGAGGTATGATTTATCTGCAGAAGACACCTGTTTTTAAGATTAAAATGAATTCCTTAAAGAATCAGGCGTAATTGGAACGTTTAAATTCATGATCAGCAATGACCTCATTTGCCAGCTTGTGCCAGACTCTGCTCTCTGTTATTCAAATGATATGTTAATAAAATTTGGTCTGAACACATCCGCCACTCAATGGAAGAGTAGATCAATTGTAGTTTTGATGCTTAATTAAACTCCAACTTCACCAGATAAGAATTTGCAACAAGGCATTTGCAATTTTGCGAATACTGTACAGAAGTCTTGATGAGGATATTTTGCAAAGAAGCCACTGATGCAAGTTTTGCCATTGTAGTTTAGCTCAACAAGCCACAGGGCTTTAAGAGTTAACCTGCCCTTTTTCATTTGACTCCTGCGGAACAGTACCAGGTTTCCTAACTAGAATTGATAGCGTGTTGCAAATTCCCACAATCAAAAGGCTTTTAGAATCAAAATTGTGAAATATTAGATAAAAACAATGACCTAATTCCCAGAGATCTGTGAACCAGAAGCAAGGCAGCAGTTGGGTGAATGTAGCAAATTGTATAAGGATTAGGGATTCCCCTGCCAGCACAGCACAAAGTGACTTTGATTATGAGTGAGTCATTGGGATATTATCTGGGTGTCTGTCCAGGGTCATGTATCAGATTTATTCAATGCATGTTTAAGATTTTTCCAAAGCCGCAGCCTTTATAAAAAGCAACTTTATTATTTTCTCACACACCCTCCCTTCTGAAGAAACGTCTTGGCTTGTTTAAGTGCGATATGGAGGGAGTGCAGCACTCTCCAAGATGCAGGCGTTTAATGAGATACTAAACTAATTGATCGTGTCAAAGATCACATGACAAATTTTGGGCGAGGTTGGTGATCGGGAAAGGAGATTTCTGCAGTTCATAATCAAACCAATTAATAATTTGTTCGGTTTACCAATTAGTAGAAGGTGTTGCTGCACACTTGGGGATAACAGAACACATCAGAAGTTACTCACTGAATGTGAAGATCATTTTTAACATCCTGAGGACTTGGTAGGGCTCATATGAAACACAAAACATTTGAATTCAGAGCAGATTGATTGATTGGTTGGTTGATTGTCACATGTATCAAAGTACAGTGAAAAGCTTTGTTTTCAAGCAATCCGGGCAGGTCAGAGTGAGCAAAGGATGTGCAGATCAAAAAGACTTAGACAGAGGCATACAGGTTACACTGCACAGGGTGTGCACCAGACGAGATCAACGTTGGTAAGGCCAGCATTATTGGAGGTGAGAGAGTCCATTCATCAGGTAATAATGGTTGGGAAGAATCTGCTCCTGAGCCTGCTTGTGCGTGTGTTCAAACTTCTGTATCTTCTGCCTGTTGGAAGAGGTTGTAGGAGAGCATTGCCAGGGTGGCAATGGGTCTTTAATGATGTTGTCAGCCTTTCCACAGCAGTAAGCCATGTGAGTAGAGTCCACGAATGGAAGGTTGGCTTCCATGATGGTCTGGGCTGTGCACATCACCTTCTGTAGTTTCTTACAGTCCTGGGCAGAGCAGTTGCCATACCTTATGCACCCGGACAGTATGCTTTCAGTGGTGCATCTGTAGAAGTTGGTGAGGGACCTTCTGGACATGCCACATTTCCTGAGCTGCCGGAGGAAGGAAAGGTGTTGTTGTGTCTGCTTGACTGCCTCATCTATGTGGGAAGTCCAGGACAGGTCGCGGCCTCTCAAGCCTTCTCTGCCATTCAATAAGCTCATGACTGTGTCATGACATTGTCATCTATCCTTTATAACCTCTGACTTCCTTGTCTAACAAGACACCAACCAGCTCTGTCTAAAGGTATTGAACAATATCACCTCCACCACCTTCTGATACAGAGAGGTCCAAAGTTGCAAATTTTTCAGGGCGAAAAATAAATCCCTTTATCTCTATTCTAAAATGACAACTCCTAATCTTAAAATGGTGACCCCCTGATTCTGGACTCACTCGCAAATAAGATAACACCGTGTGGTTCGGGTTCTGGAGAAGGGTCCCAACCCAAAACGTCAGCTTTCCTGCTCCTCTGATGCTGCCTGGCCTGCTGTGTTCATCCAGCTGCACACTGTGTTATCTCTGACTCCAACATCGGCAGTTCTTGCTATCTCACTCACAAATATCCATTCCATGTCCACCTAGTCCAGACCATTCAGGATCTTAGAAACTTCAGTCACATCACCTTGTTCTCGTAAACTCCAGTGAAAACCAGTCTAGTGTGTCAAATCTTTCTCATAAAGACGACTTGCTCATTCCAGGTATCAGTCCAGTAAACTTCATCTGAACCACCTCCAATATATTTACATCCTTCCATAAAAAAGAAGGCCAAATCTGCATGCAGTATTTGAGATATGGTCTCACCAATGTCCTGTCTAACTCAAGCACAATACCCTTAGCTTTATGGTCAATATCTCTCATAATAAAGGGGAGCATTCCAAAGCCATCATAATCACTTGCTGTACCTGCATACTAAATTTCTATGACTCATGCGCTAGAATACCTAGATACCCCTGTGCATAATAATTCTGCAGTCATTCTCAATTTAAATAATATCCTTTTTTAATTTTCTATTCTTCCAGTCAGAGTGAAAAATTCTACATTTTCCCACATTATACTTCACCTGCCAAGATTTTGCCTAATCAATCTGCATATCAGTCTGCATGTTTCTTACACTAGCTTGACAATACTTTCCCACCTAACTCTGTGTCATTTGCAAATTAGCCACAGTGCCTTCCATCCCCTCATTTGTGTAGTTGATATCAATTATAAAATGGAAAGGCCCCAGCCCAGGTCCCTGCAGATCCTACCTATCACGTCCTGCCAACTGAAAAAGACCCATTTATGAATTTGCATAATCTGCCAGCCAATTGAATGCCAAACCATGTTAACATATTAGCCCCTTCACCATGAGCTCCTCCAGTAAGCAAAAATCTTTTATGTAGAAACTTGTCAAAAGTCTTCTGGAAATCCAAATCCAGCACATCAGCAAGCTCCACTGTATTCCCAGTGCATGGCACACCTTCAAAGAATTCCAGAAATTGGTTAAACATGATGTTACATTCACAAACTGTGCTGTCTTTTTCTCATTACCTTGCATGTTTCCAAGAGCCTTGTAATTATCTCCTTAATGATCAATTCTTCCTCCTCCCCCATGAGAGACATCAACATATAGCTTCCTGATTTCTGTCTCCAACCTTTCTTGAACGGAAGGGTTGTGTTTGTTACTTTGCAGTTTGCTAGATCCTTTCCAGAATCCAATAAATTTTGGAAAATTAAAATTAGCCCACCCATTATCTCATTAGCCATCTCTGTCAGACCCTAAGGTGTAATCCATCCAGATTCAGTAATATCTCTCAGGCAGTTTGCTCAGTACCACTAACCCTAGTGATTGTAATTTCACTAAGCTCTGTATGACTCTATGACTTTAAATTTCACTCACACTTTAATCTCCTGATTTGCAGGTATAATTGCAAAATTTTTTTTGTCTCCTCTTTAGTGGAAACTAAATATATATTCAGTATATCCACAAATTCTTCGTGATCTACTATTACCTCAACAGAAATGCAAATGCTTTTCATTTTATTTCCTTTTCAATCATAGAACTGTAACAGTACAGAAGCAGGCCATTCAGCCCCTCATGTCCATACCAGCCTCTTGTAATGACTATTCAGCTTGCCCCACTCCAATGCCTTTACTCCAAAGCCCTGTCCGTTAGTTTCCCTCATGTAATACAAACCAGCTTTCTTTTGATGACCTCAATTGAATCCCCAATCTCAGGCAAAGCATTCCAGATCCTAACCAATCACTGTGTTATTGCTTTATTCACTAATCAGTCTACACCTGTATTGTCTGGTTCCAGATCTTTTCAGCAATGAGATCAATTTCTTGTTACTTGCTCTGGACAGAGTTGTTCAAAATCATGAGTGGTCTGAACAATTTCCTCTCAACCTCCTGTTCTTTAAGATGAGCTATCCCAGTTTCCCCAGCCAATCTGTGTAACGTTCCCCTTCCCTGGAATTATCCTTGTAAATTCTCTCTGCCTAACATTTTCACATCTTTAACTGAAGCTCACCCTTGTTGGGCCATTGCTCGATTCAGCAAGAGAGAAGAAGGTTGGCGAGAAAAGATAAACTTCTCAGAGAACAATGGTTTCAGCCTGAAATACATGGGACACTTTGCTGATTCTGCCAGTTTCGGACACACTGTTTCCCTTGCAGCTGGTTCTAATGATGATAAAGATGCATAGGACAAGAGAGAAAGTGCAAAATAACAGCAGAGCATATGACACAAAGAGCTTCAAGGAGCTGATCAATTTCTTGTGGGTTGTCCAATTCTAGCCTCCACCATATTTCCAATTTAACTTGACCAGAGAGGCCTTGAGCTCAGGAATATACCTCCTCCCCTTATTTTGCGTTGGTTAACATCACAGGCTCACATCCATACTGTCCCAGCATTCATGTGGTTAGTGCTACCTAAAATTAGGCATGTCTCACTGAAATGGGTGTCTTCACTTTTCGTACGTCCTTCAACGCACCCCTTTTGGACCAATCATTGGTCATTCTGTCTGAATCGCTCCTGAGGTGGTCTGGCATCAAGTGTTGCTTGATAATGCCCATGAGAAGCCAACTAGGAGTGATTGATTGATTGACTGATTGTGGACACACATACTGAAATACAGTGAAAAGTAACAACCAAAAGATGCTGTAAGTCAGAAGCAAAAACCAAAATTGCTGGGGGAGCTTAGCAAAGGTCTGGCGGCATCTGTGGAGATAAATCAGAGTCAACGTTTCGGGTCCGGTGACCCTTCCTCAGAACTGGTGAAACTGGTCAGAACAGTGAAATGTGTTGTTCTGCATGCCACACAGGCAGATTGTGGCATACAAAGTGCACCAGGGAAGCAGAACAGAGGCAAGGGGCGCTCTGTAGATGCACAACATTGTTGCTGCGAGCATTTTAAGAACCAGCCAAGTTTTAACCCGATGAGAGGGTTAATGTGTGCAGAAGCAGTTACGAAAGGAAGTTCCTACAAGAGCTGTTTGATTATTTTTAACATGGGAGTTAAACAAGACGTGTCACAAGTCTGGCTGCACCAGGGTTAGTTTATTGAAGTGTTGTTGTCTGATGTAATTCTCGTGGCTTTGTTACTTTTCATTCTCTGTGGACACACTCACTCTATTCATCCCATTCAGCACAGCCCACAATGGCAGAATTCATGACTGAGAAGGCACGATAACAAGCTCCACGGACACTGAAAGCATCCCAGCAATATGGATGGTGGGCTATTGCGAGCCATACTTGCATTTAATCTGATTAGTATGAAGTGCCTTGTGTGAGGGAGATCTTGAGGAACGGACACAATACGAGTACAGAGAAAAATTACTGCTGCTGGCCTGAAAGGAAATGTTTTCACAACAATTGGCGTTGAATTTCCCATCATGAGTGAAAATAGAGAAGAAAAGAAAGTTGCCAGCAACTCAGAAAATGTTAACTGACGTTCGTAATGAAAGCTTACATCCTGTGTTCACAAACATTAAACAGACAGCGTGTCAGCACAACATGATCCTAAGGCCTGCCTGGAAGTGAGTTTTATGGACAACTAGACATTACATGTCCTTTCATGTACTGGAAGGATCAGTTGATTGTGTTTCATCTGCATCACCATCTTTGCCAGGGAAGAACTTGTTTCAGTTAAAACGTAAGAACCATCCCCAGTTAGAAATTTTCATCAATGTTTTTGTCCGTCAATCATTACGCACTCCACGTCCGATCTCAAGCACAGAAGGGAAGTTGGGACTGTGTAAGCCACTCCTGTAAAGTTCTCACATTGACACAATGGGCTGAACGGCCTACCTCTATGCTATAACAACTCTGTATTCTTTTGATTCTGAGAACCAAAATTCTAGCCAGTAATTAAAAGATGAAGTTTGAAGGTTACACTGTAACAGGGATCACTGGATGCATTATTGAAACAATCACGTCCTCTCCATTAAGGCTGGGGTAAGTGGTAAAGGTAACTGCTTTACACATCCAGCTGAAATTCCTCTCCCAGCTTAGTTTTCAGGACAGGAGTTAATGGTAATAAAGGTGATAGTGGAATGAAGATTCAGGCAAATACACGACAGCTCATGTGACTCCCCACAGCTCTAAAACTCAGTCTTTCATTAGTCACGGGATAACAAAGTGTGAGGCTGGATGAACACAGCAGGCCAAGCAGCATCTCAGGAGCACAAAAGCTGACGTTTCGGCCCTAGACCCTTCATCAGAGAGAGGGATGGGGAGAGGGAACTGGAATAAATAGGGAGAGAGGGGGAGGCAGACTGAAGATGGATAGAGGGGAAGATAGGTGGAGGGGAGAGTATAGGTGTGGAGGTGGGGAGGGGATAGGTCAGTCTGGGGATGACAGACAGGTCAAGGGGGCGGGATGAGGTTATTAGGTAGGAAATGGAGGTGCAGCTTGAGGTGGGAGGAGGGGATAGGTGAGAGGAAGAACAGGTTAGGGAGCAGGGACGAACTGGGCTGGTTTTGGGATGCAGTGGGGGGAGGGAGATTTTGAAGCTTGGGAAATCCTCATTGATACCATTGGGCTGCAGGGTTCCCCAGGGGAATATGAGTTGCTGTTCCTGCAACCTTCAGGTGGCATCATTGTGGCACTGCAGGAGGCCCAGGATGGACATGTCGTCTAAAGAATGGGAGGGGGAGTTAAAATGGTTCGCGACTGGGAGGTGCAGTTGTTTCTTGCGAACTGTGCGGAGGTGTTCTGCAAAGCAGTCCCCAAGTCTCCGTTTGGTTTCTCCAATGTAGAGGAAGCCACAACGGCTACAGTGGATGCAGTATACCACATTGGCAGATGTGCAGGTGAACATCTGCTTGATGTGGAAAGTCATCTTGGGGCCTGGGATGGGGGTGAGGGAGGTGGTGTGGGGGCAAGTGTAGCACTTCCTGCGGTTGCAGGGGAAGGTGCCGGGTGTGGTGGGGTTGGAGGGGAGTGTGGAGCAGACAAGGGAGTCGTGGAGAGAGTGGTCTCTCCAGAAGGCAGACAAAGGTGGGGATGGAAAAATGCCTTTGGTGGTGGGTTCAGATTGCAGATGGCGGAAGTGTCGGAGGATGATGCATTGTATCCGAAGGTTGGTGGGGTGGTATGTGAGGATGAGGGGGATCCTCTTAGGGCGGTTATTGAGGGGGCAGGGTGTGAGGGATAAGTCGCGGGAGACATTGTCGAGGGCATTCTCAACCACTGCGTGGGGGATGTTGCGGTCCTTGAAGAATGGGGACATCTGGGATGTACGGGAGTGGAATGCCTCATCCTGGGAGCAGATGTGGCGGAGGCAAAGGAATTGGGAACAGGGGATGAAATTTTTGCAGGAAGGTGGGTGGGAGGAGGTGTATTCTAGGTCACTGTGGGAGTCGGTGGGCTTGAAATGGACATTGGTTTCTAGGTGATTGCCTGAGATGGAGAGAGAGGTCTAGGAAGGTGAGGGATGTGTTGGAGATGGTCCAGGTGAACTTGAGGTTGGGGTGGAAGGTGTTGGTGAAGTGGATGAACTGTTCGAGCTCCTCTTGGGAGTAAGAGGCGGCGCCGATATAGTCATCAATGTAATGGAGGAAGAGGTGGGGTTTGGGGCCAGTGTAGATGCGGAAAAGGGACAGTTCCACGTAACCTACAAAGAGGCAGGCATAGCTTGGGCCCATGCGGGTACCCATGGCCACCCCCTTTTTCTGCATAAAGGGGGAGGAATCGAAAGAGATGTTGTTGAGGGTGAGAACGAGTTCGGCTAGGCGGATGAGGGTGGAGGGGGTCTGGTCGGGTCTGCGGGACAGTCACGTCTGCTTCAAGTTGAATGGGAAGTGTCAAAAGGCATTAATTACATTTGAGATTTCAGTCTTTAAACTTTTTTGTATTATCATTCTCAATATGATTCAATTTGGCTCAGCACAGAATACTGCCTAACCAGTATGCTACTGAGCTAAACATCTGGTGGCTCAAGATACAATTCTGGATCTATGATTGGGGCTTGGCTAACGAGAAATTGTTACTTGGCTCGAAAATAGAAATTGCTGGAGGAACTCATCTAAGTCTGATGGAATCTGCGGAGAAAAAGCTGAGTTAACATTTCAAGTTCATCAAACTGGATATTGAAATTGCTATCAGAATCCTCTCTTAATGGAAATATTCATCCGTGTAAAATAAATGGGGGTTAACACCCCATTAAAAATAGCAGAGGGGGTACTTTTAACTCTGCTTTCTCTCTACAGATGCTGCCAGACCTGCCAAGTTTTTACAGCTCTTTCTGTTTTTTGTTTCAAGTTTCCAGCATCTGCAGTTCTTTATTTCTTATTATTGTTCTGTATTTCTGAGATTAAATGGGAATTAATCCTGAGCCCTTTCCATTCCCACCACCATGTGAGAAGTTAGTGGGTTCAAGGCCTCTTATTCTAAAGACACGAAGTTAACGTTCTTGCTTTATTGGAGGAATGCTGCATTTCTGAAAGCGCCATCATTCATTAAGGTAATAAACTGAGGTGTCTCTTGGGTGAATGTTAAAGATACCACAGCACTATCTCAATTGAAGGTAAAAGTCCTGCTATGTTGGTCAATATTTATCTATCAAAGCCACTGAAAGAGATAATCTAGCCATTATCACACTTAAATTTGTAAATTTGTGTGCAGATTGGCTGTTACATTATAATGATTGCTGCACACAAATAGTATTTCAACAGCTGTAAACTGCTTCTGGGAAAGGGGAGGGTGAGATGCAGGCATCCTCAGAGGCTATCTAAGTCTACATTTTCTCTGTCTTTTTTTTGTCAGTGCTCACACAACACTAATGTGGAGGAATGCAGTTGATTTTAGGGTAGAACCTTGCAAAATACCCAAAGGAAAAACATTACTTTTTTGCATGTATGTTAATAATGAGACAAAGTATTTGCCTAGTCCAGCAAGCTCACATTTCAAACGTAACACTCTCCCTGTTCACAGCTTTTTGATTTTTTTAGCGTGAGAAGTTTGAATGAGCCCAGAGCATTGAAATGAGAGAAGGCTAGAAATTATTGTGGGTGATATTATCATATGAGCACTGCTATCAGAATCCTCCCTTAGTGGAAATGGTCATCTGTGTCAAATAGATGGGCTTAACACCCCGTTCAAAATAGCAGAGGGGGTACTTTAGTGAAATATTTTACGGGATAGCATAGCCAATTCCCAGTCTACAATCGCCAAGACTCTATGAATTAGTCACATTGGGTGCGTCTGTCAATGTTTCCAGTTCCATAATAACTCCTTTCAGTCTGCTTTCCTCGGTGACCACACTTCACTTTGAACAAAAGATATTATTTTTTTATTCAGCCTGAGGTGTCTGATACATCACAAAATCCAAGCACCATCACTGAAGTGACTCAAAGCCAAGAGACTGAGGAGCCCACAGAGGCAAGGTGATTGTGTGCCTATCGCAGAATGCACACCCTGTGCTCCTGGGAACGCACTCAACTATCCTTTAACCTGGAGAGGTGAGGAGCTAAGTGCAAACTCATCCTAGAGACCCTTTATCTGCAGACCTAACCCTTCTCAGTTTTGTCAAGGTGTTAGGATGAGTTTAACTTTCTGAAACATATGGTGAACCGATGCTGCTGTTGGACTGGAGTGGACAAATTTTGAACGCACGCAAAATAAAAACCGAAAGAACTGCGGATGCTGTAAATCAGGAACAAAAACAGAAGTTGCTGGAAAAGCTCAGCAGGTCTGGCAGCATCTGTGAAAGAAAAGAACAGAGATAACATTTCGTGTCCTTTGACCCTTGCTCAGAACTGTTTGTTAAAGACACCCGACAGCAGGTTATAGTCCAACAGGTTTATTTAAAATCGCAAGCTTTCGGAATGCTTCTTTTTGCAACACGGTGGCTCAGTGGTGAGCGCTGCTGCCTCACAGCACCCAGGACACAGGTTCAATTCCACCCTCAGGCGACTGTCTGTGTGGAACCAAAAGAACTGCGGATGCTGTAAATGAGGAACAAGAACAAAGTTGCTGGAAAAGCTCAGCAGGTCTGACAGCATCTGTGGAGGAGAAAACAGAGTTAACACTTCGAGTCCGGTGACCCTTCCTCAGAGTTCTGAGGAAAGGTCACCGGACCCGAAATGTTAATTCTGTTTTCTCCTCCACAGAGACTGTCTGTGTGGGGTTTGCACATTCTCCCCGTGTCTGCGTGGGTTTCCTCCGGGTGCTCCAGTTTCCTCCCACAGTCCGAAGATGTGCAGGCTAGGTGAATTGGCCACGCTAAATTGCCCCATAGGGCCCAAGGTTGTGCAGATTAGCTGTGTTAGCCATTAGAATCGGGGGTCGTGCTTTCTGTGGGATGATCCTCAGAGGGTCAGTATGAGCCCAGTGGCCTGTTTCCACATTGTAGGGATTCCATTCTATAAACTGGTGTCGTGTGACTATTGAAATCATATGGGTTACTGACAAGCACTTGATCAAAAGAACATTTAAACTCATCAAGATCATTTATCATGAAAAAGGGAGAAACTTAATTTCTGAAATTATTTTAATGGGATGCAGGTATTGTTGATGAGGCCAGTCCTTCTTGTCCATTCCTAAATGCCCTGGAACTGAATAACTTAATGGACCCATTTCAAGGGGCAGTAAAGTATCTGGAGTCACATGTAGGCAGACCGAAAACAAATGGAAGATTACCCTTCGCTCAAAAGAACTGGGGAACTAAATGGGATTACAACAGTCAACAATGATTTCATGATCACCATCAGATTAGCTTTTAATTCCATATTTCTAAACTGAACTCCAAATTCCAAAAGCTATCCTGGTGGGATTTGAATCCATAAGCCCAGAGAATTAGTCTGAAGCCCTGGATTACTGGTTATGATTACTGCTAGCCCCATCCCTGATGAAGTGCATGCGATTGTTTCAGTAATATATGCAATGATCTCTAATACATCGTAACCTTCACAAGTCATCTTTTAATTACTGGCTAGGATTTCTTTCACAGAATCAGAAGAATACAGAGTTGTCGTAGCATACAGGTAGGCCATTCAGCCCATTGTGTCTATGTGGGAATTCTACAGGTGTGGCTTACATAGTCCCAACTCCCCTTCTATAACATGATCCCATTCTACAACATGAACCTACGGCAGGAAGAGTCAGCGGACCCGAAATGTTAACTCCAATCATTTCTTCACAGATGCTGCCAGACCTGCAGAGCTTTTCCAGCAATGTCTATTTTTGTCCCCTTCTGCTACATCTACCTTTGCACCGAGTGCTACACTTAAAAGATTTTCAAATATTCTCAAGGTTCTGTTAATCGCTGGAGTCATTTAAAGTCATTTCAGAAAGAAAATGGGAATGATTTCCTTTATTTCACAAAGGCAGGCAGAAAAAATGGCCAGCAGGAACATCACCTGAACTGTCCACTAAATTAATTCAAATTGTATTGAATGCATAGCTTGGGGAAGAACAGGCCATTTGGCTCAATGTGGCCCCAGACCAAGTGGATAGCTGCTGAACACCTTCCAAAGTGGCCCAACAAATCACACAATATTCAAGGCAACATGAATGGCTAATAAATGTGTTATTACTGACACTCTGAGATGAAATTTTAAAAAATGGAAGAAAAGTGAAACCTCATCCAACACACTTACTGCGCTTCCTCCTCGTTCATTCACAAGATCTAACTATCCCATTGTAGCATTCCACATTTTAACAGGCAGAAGGAGAGTTAGCCATTCAGACTGCCTTGAATATTGTGTGATTTGTTGGGCCACTTTGGAAGGTGTTCAGCAGCTATCCACTTGGTCTGGGACCACATTGAGCCAAATGGCCTGTTCTTCCCAAACTATGCGTTCGATGCAGTTTGAAGCAATTTAGTGGACGGGTCAGGCAATGTTCCTGCTGGCCATTTTTTCTGCATTCACAATGTCTTTGTGAAAAACACACTAGTCAGGAAATCATTCCCATTTTCTTTCTGAAATGACTTTGAAGAACATCAGAGGAATATGAGATGCCCTTCAGCTGATTTAAAGGTGCTGGGGGAGAGGGTGACAACAGTAATACAAACTAACAAGGAAGGAAAAAGTCACAAAAATGTATCTCTGCATTTTCACAGCTCCTCACTGAGACTATGAGACATAGGAGCTGAAGTAAGCCATTCAGCCCATCAAGTCAGCTCTGCCATTCAATGAGATCATGTTTGATTTGATGCACCTCAGGTACTTACTTCCTTTAACCTCCTAACGTTGATCTCCTTGCTGATTAAAAATCCACCTCTATTAAAATTTTGAGAAGGCATCTTGTAAATGATTAACTCCAGGCTTTAAGCACTTTTGACCCTCCCTTTAAATTGGAATTTTCAGATTTAATGCAAAAGGTATTATTTGGATGGAACAATTAGCCAACAGGCTGATTTCCTGCATGCCTTGTGTGTACAGTAGCCTTGTTGAAGTTGCGTTTCCAATTTGCTTATGACGAGGAACTTTTGATCACAGTTATACAAGTGTCCAATGAAGGGGGAGGGCTCTTGTGGTGCAGTGGCAGTGTTACTACCACTAAGCCAGGAGGCCCAGGTTCAAGTTCTCCCTGTTTCAGAGGTGTTTCATAGCACTTCTGAACCATAGAGTCATACAGCACAAAAACAGACCCTTCGGTCCAACTTATCTGCACTGATCAGACTTCCCAATCTGACATCAGAGATAGCAGGAACTGCAGATGCTGGAGAATCTGAGATAACAAGGTGTAGAGCTGGATGAACACAACAGGCCGAGCAGCATCAGAGGAGCAGGAAAGCTGACGTTTCGGGCCTAGACAAAGTGTCTAGGTCCAAAACATCAGCATTCCTGCTCCTCTGATGCTGCTTGGCCTGCTGTGTTCATCCAGCTCTACACTTGTTATCCCGATCTGACTTCATCCCATTTGCCAGAATTTTACTGACTTCCCACTAAACCTTTCCTATTCATACACCCATCTGGGTGCCTTTTAAATGCTGTAACTATAACTGCCTCCACCACTTCCTCTGGCAATTGGTTCCTCACACGCACCACCCCCTACATGAAAAAGTTATCCCTCAGCTCTTTTTTAAATCTTTCCCCTCACACTTTTAGCCTATGCCCCTGTAATTTTGGACTTCTCTACCTGAGGAAAAAGACCTGGGCTACTCACCCTATACATGCCCCTCATGATTTTATGAATCTGAATAAAGTGACCCTTCATCCTCCCACACTCCAGGGAAAATAGCCCACTCTGTTCAGCCTCTCCCATTAGCTCAAACCCTCCAATGTCGACAACATCGTTGTAAATGTTTTCTGCGCCCATTCTAGTTTCACAACATCCTTCCTATAACAGGGAGACCAGAATTATATGTAGTATTCCAAAAGTGGCCTCACTGATGTTCTGTTTAGCCGCAACATGACATTGACTAATGAAGGCAAGTATGCCAAATGCCTTCTTCACCACCCTATCTACCATTTTCAGGGAATTATGTACCCACGCCCCAAGGAGTCTTGGTTTGGCAACACTCTTCAAGTCCCTACCATTAACTGCATAACTCCTGCCCTGATTTGCCTTACTAAAATCTAATACCTCACATTTATCTAAATTAAACTCCAATTGCCACTCCTCTGCCCATCAGCCCATCTGATCAAGCGCCCATTTTAGTCTAAGATAACCTTCTTCACTGTCCACTACGTCTATTTTGATGTCATCTACAAAACATACTAATCGTACTTCCTATAACCAGTTGTTTAAAAAAATATATCTGCAATGTCATTTGGCCCATCATGTCCCCACTGATCTCCAAAGAGTATCCAACTAGCTGGACATTTGGCAATTTTAACAAGGCCCATCCACCCAGCTTGCACATCTTTGGACTGTGGGAGGAAATCAGAGCACCTGGAGGAAACCCACACAGCACAGGGAAAAAGTGCAAACTCTCCGCAGTCACCTGAGGGTGGAATCGAACCTGGGGTCCTCAGTGCTGTGAGGCAGCAGTGTTAACCACTGAGTCACCATCCCACCTTCCAGTAAGAAGTCATGTGAATAGAGTTATCTTGATGACTCAATTGATTAATTACTTGTCCCATGCACACTGAGGTGGACAGGCCTGAAGCCTCCAAGCTTAGCTCCCAGCTTTTACCAAGCTTGGTGATCTTTACCTTAGTTTACATAGTTCAGGCTGTTGTAATTAATCGTCCTGGGGTGATGAGGCGAAAATTGAATCCCAAAATTCCTTCACAGTAAGTGGACAATGTTGTCTGGGCTGGTAATGATTGCCCATCCCTGATTGCCCAGATAGTTAATAATCAACAATATTGCTGTGGATCCTGGTCACATGTGGGTCCGACCAGGTAAGGATGACAGATTTCCTTCCTTAAAGAGCACAAATGAGCCAGGTGACAATTGACAATAGTTATACGGTCACCATTAGGCCAACTCTGAGTAAGTTCAATTTTCACCATCTTCCATGGTGTGGTTCAAGCCTCATCCCCAGAACCTTGGCCTGGAGTTTGGAATTGAAGGCCCAATGACATTATCACTATGCCACTACCTCCCTTTATCAGGTATAACTGCGATGATGCCAATGGGCAAAGCTCACTCAGGGCAGATAAACAGTGCACAGGATGAATGTTATAGCCCCACTCCCTCGCGCGTTTGCTCATGCGGGAATGGGAAATAAAACAGATTGTTGTTCCATTATCTGCCTGCCCCCCACAACTTGTCCACCATGTTACATGGGGAGAGGGGGAATGTGTAAGGCATCAGGCAACCTGCCCACCTTCAGGTCAAGTCAGGCCTTTAAATGGCCATTAATCCACAGTCATTTTTTAAGTCTGCAGGCAAGGGAAAGGAAAATTTTTTTGTTTTATTCCTTCATAGGATGTGGGCATCGTTGGCTGGTAAGCATTGATTGCTCATCCCTACTTGCTCTTGAGAAGAGGGTGCTAAGCTGCTTTCATGAATTGCTGCAGTCCCTGTGCTGTAGGTAGACCCACAAAGCACTTATGGAAGGAGTTCTTAGATTTTCAATTCAATGGCACTGAATGAAAGGAATATTTCCAAGTCAGGATGGTGCGTGGCTTGGAGGGAAACTTGCAGGGGGTGGTGTTCCCATGTATCTGCTGCCCTTAAACTTGGTACGTGCTGTCTGAGGATTTATGGTGAATTCTGCAGTACATCTTGTAGATCATACTGAACAGTCCCGAATCTTTTGCTATGTTGGCTCCTGTGGGCAGGAATGAATGTGCCACCTTTGGCGTGGGGCCCCTAGTCCCATCAGGGGCACCTCTCTACAGGATAGTAATACCCATCCCCACACTTTGTCCTTCCTTACCTGCTCTCTATAGCCTGACCTCCTCACTAGGCTCTCCTAGCTGTGCCTGCCCAAAATCCCCAACCCAAGTCCTACTTGGGACCTAAATTCATTTTCCTCCTCAGGGCTGGACTGTGTGGGACACTGTGCAGTTTCTAAAAGCACTCACAGAATCACAAAAATTGTTACGGTGCAGCATGAGACTGTAAATTCATTCTGTCTATATCAGCTCTCCACATGACCATTATGAGTTCATTTTCTTCCTCTGGCTTTTTTGCCAGATGCTTGCACATTGTTTCAGTTTAAGAAACTATCCAGTGCGCTCTTCAATGCTTCAACTGAACATGCCTCCATATTTTCAGACAGTGCAATCCAGACCTAAATTACTCGCTTGTGAAATAATACTTTTCTCTTCACTTTAGCTTCTTACGCAAATTGCTTCAAGTTTGTTCCCTCTCGTTCTTGATGCTTGGTCAAGTAGCAGTTGTCCAGACCCCTCACAATTTGGAAAACTTCTATCAGATCTCCTTTAATCATCTTCTCTCCAAGGAGAATGGCCCCAACATCTCCAATCTTTCCTTTGAAACTGCTGGGCTGTTGCCATCGACCAATTTTGAGAATATTCCCAATGTCTTTTTGTGATCCAGATAGGAAACTCAGAAAATGATTGGGATGGGGAAATTTCTTAAATTATTTGAAAATTGTGTCTTGGAATGCTGCAGCTATGTCTTGAATAGAACACTGTGCTGGTAACTGCAATTCTTGCTGACCACAACTTGCATAACTAGCTTCATTCACACGCCTCAAAGACTTGCTTTCTGGGAACCAGGGAAACTTGTTAAACTTACAGGAGGTTGCAATCATAGAGCATTTATTTCATTTGTGGCATTTGGAAATGCCTCCATATTGAGTCCACAGGCCATACTGAAATGCTTGCACCTAATGACAGCGCTCCTATGTTGGATTACTGTACATATGACATTGATAAATACCAGGCAGCAGAACTGCACAGTGTATTGGTACCCTGAAGCAGAATGTTGTGCTATGATGAGACACTACTGCACCCTATGATGAGTCCCTTTTTTAGGCAAGTGAAGAAATCCAGGAAATGGCAAGGAGGTTTAAAGATGTCTTTAAACACTGTGCAGTTGTTAAGCCCCTACTGCTGCTCTCTGAGACCAGCTGGCTTAGATGAGGAAGAATTTCTTCTCTCAGAGAGTTGTGAGCCTATGGATTTTTTTCCCACAGGAAGCCGTTGGGGCTAATTCATTAGATACATTCAAGAGGGACCTGGACGTGGCCCTTGCAGCTAAAGGGACCAAGGTGTATGGGGAGAGGGTGGGAATGGGATACTGAGATTGCATGATCAGCAATGATTATATTGAATAGTAGTGCAGGCTCGAAGGGCCGATTGGCCTACTCCTGCACCTATTTTCTATGTTTCTATGTTAACACAATGATGGAATCATTCATAAAACAAATGGCAGCACAGTGGCTTAGTGGTTAGCACTGTGGCCTCACAGCGTCGAGGACCCGGGTTCAATTCCACACTTGGGTGAACTTCTGTGTGGAATTTGCACATTCTCCCCATGTCTGTGTGGGTTTCCTCTGGGTGCTCCAGTTTCTTCCACCGTCCAAAGATGTGCAGGTCACATGGATTGGCCATGCTAAATTGCCTGTAGTGTTCAGGCAATGTGTAGATTAGGTGGGTCATTGGGGGCTAAATCTGGGTGGGACCCTTTGAGGGTCGGTGTGGACTTGGGCTGAAGGGCCTGATCCACGCTGTAGGGATTCCATGAAAATAAGGACCAGGAAGAGGCAATTGCAGCCCCTTGAGCCTGATCCACCATTTGATTCGATCAGGGCTGATTTCATCACGGCATCAAATCTACCCTCCACAGCCTTTAACTCATCGTTTATTAAAAATTAGTCTATCTCCTCCTTAAACTTACTTCTTGTCCTGGGATCCACTCTACTCTGGGATAGAGCGTGCCACAGGACGCTTAGAGAGATGTAATTCCACCTCGTTTTATTTTAAATCTGCCACTCCTTATCCGAAAACTATGACCTCTCATTCTAGAAAGGCTTTCAACCCTGCCAGCATCACAGGCGGAGTGTTTAATCATTGAGCCCCAGGGATTGTATTACAAACATGAGAAGGGACTGAGCTTGCGGACAGCAGTGACATTTATGTCGAGTGGAATCGCAAAAGGGTTGGGATCACATGTCCCGCTCATTACACACCTCGTCCAAATTAATTAAGTTCAGTTGACAACTGTACGTTCTCTGCACGCTCTCCAGGTCTTTCCACTGGTGTGGTGCCCAACCTGAATGAAGTAGTCCAGATGGAGCCTGACCCAGGCTCTGTGTGACTGGATCGCAAGGTGTGACTGTTACAGATAGTACGACACATTATAGTTCCTGTTTCTTGTACAACGAGCGTTCTGTGATTCAGTGTTCTGTCGTGCCGGATGCGCAGTGTGAACAGCCAGGGTACCTCTGGACTGAACGGAAATGCTGGACAACGGCAAGCAAGCCATTTTAATGAGGAAACCAAGTTGTAAACATGATATTCTCCACACTTTCCCCTGCGAAGGCTGTTTCCTGCTATTCTGAACATTGGTGGCAAGCTCAGCATTGCTAAATAAATCTTTCCTGTGCTAGTATACTGAGAAAAGTATGTTACGTTTCAGTAGTGCCCTTCATTTCACATTTATTCCAGTTCTGTTCATTTAAGAGAAAACAGCAACGCTCACGCCCCAGCAGAAATCAGGTTTTACAGGATTATAGACAAGCACTAACCACCATCTATTTCTGCGCATGATTTTCTACTGAGGGAGTTGGGAGGTGTAAGAACTGTCTTTTAATGCTTATCCCAGATATTCTCATTTTGGATGCTGGGTTAGGTTGAGGCTTTGCTGGATAGAAAAGCTGCCTAGGAGGGTCTCCACTGGGGCTACGGTAGTGCCTCCACCTCTGAGTCAGGAGGCCTGGGTTCAAGTCCCAGTTGTCCCAAAGGTATGTAATATCATCTTTGAACATGTTGATGAGTAAATGTCTTAAAGATTTCATAGTGCTGTTTCAAAGATGAAGCCAATGTTTAAAGGTGAAGTCACCATAGCCCCAAAGGGGCTTTTCTTCATTACAGAGAGATGGAGATAGCTGCTGGTGAGTTTCACTGTACCTGAGGCAAGGGGTGACTTTGATAAAGTGGGACCTTCAAAATACCCTCGGTCATTGCAGAAATCGAACTCACACCATTGGGAATGACCCTTTATTATAAATTAGCTAGCCACCCATCTGAACTAACTGATCCCCAATGTTTACACCTCAATCCTCATCATCACTAAGTCCTGAGCTCTTCCAGCCCCATCTTCTCTGAGATCTCTACATTTCTCCAACACAGTGCAGCCATGACTTTAATAGTTTCACCATAGACAGTCACACTTTCACTTGAACGGACCAAAGACACAGAAATGTTCTCCCCACACCTTGCTACCTCTTGATCTCTCTCTGTCCTTCTTTAAGATGTTTAATACCTAACTCCTTGACAAAGCCTTTCGTGAGCTCCCCTTTAACTCCCTTTGTGGCTCAATGTCACATGTTTTAAAGTAGCACAATTTGCAAAACACCTGGACTTGCTCAAAGATGGTGAAAAAACTATGAAAATATGATTTGTTGTGATTATAATGAGGCCAACTCATAGAATGGCCAACTCTTGGGCTGGTAACTTGGTCCAATCAGGGAACTCTGGCTGACAGCTGTAAACAGGAGTGTCGGTGGTTCTGCTCACTGTAGGAGCCCGCTGTGAGTTGGCTGGGTCAGTGTCTTGTATTATGCACGTGTACATAAATGGTAACTTGGTGGCAGGATACTGGTCTCCATGGAGTTAATGCACACTTTGGAAAATACACCACAAGTTAAGACTTCACCTGGGACATGATCAAAAGAATAAGCGTTGAAAAATTCAGGGTGAAAAAGAGTAGGAAGGACATAAAAATGAATCAATGGTAGTATTAGTACAAACTCAATGTAACAAGTACATTTTGTGACATGGTCTATTTCTTTTAAAAAAAAGAATTATGTCAGTATCTGAAAAGGAGATTCTGAAGTTAAATGGGAAATTGGAATTTGTGCAGGCACCTTCAGTGAAAAAGCTAGCTTCAGTACAGACTTGATGGCCTGAACGACAACTTCCTCTGCTATGATTTCCCTGATTATGACGCATCTATTATTTGCAGTAAATATCTGCTTATTGTCTCTCCCCCAGGTTTCTCCAATGTCATATGCTGGATCTGAAATCAATCTAAAAGTCAAGGTTTCATACTTAAATGATGAGCAAGAAGGATATAGAGAGTGAACAAATGCTTTCTGTCTCACTACTATATAATCTGCAAAAAAAAAGTCCGTGAGAGTTAAACATAAGTCTGGATAATGGTTTAAAAATTACAGGTTACTGCGCTCTCAAGTTAATGTGCACTCTCCATAATTGTACCATCCATATAAAGGGAACACTTAGTCAGACACCAATTCCCTCAGTGTAAGTTCTATAAGTAATTGATTCACCTAACCAGCATCCACTTAGCACTGGGGAATAAAAAAGGTTCTTCACTCTGAGAGCTTGCTGCAAGGTTTCAAATCTTACGCTACTTTTACTCTCTGCGCTTATTGTATTAACCTTTGTTTGCCAAAGGCTATATTTTTGCTCCAGACACGTATCTTGAGCTGAAACCTTCTCCTAAGTTGAGATTTTGTGAAAATGTTGTCACACTCTCAATTATGCAAAGCACTACACAGCTGCCAGTGTAAATATCTCAGCCTACTCAGCGAACTGCATTTAGAGGGAGCGTCTGAGGACCCAAGTATAAATGTGTCCTTTCACCAAAATCCTTTGATTACAATCCACTGTCAAGTGTCAATTCAAGAGGGACTGTAGGCTTATGTATACAGTAAAACTTATAGAGTTTAAGTGATAGTAAAGGAGCATACTGAGTAATTTATGTTATTGGTAGCCCTGGAGATTGATTGGCAGCAGGTAAATTGCCTCTTTCACATTGTTCTGCATTCCTGAAGAGACAACGATCACTCCCCCACATACGGCTGTGTATAAACCAAGAGGAAATTTAAAAAGTTGGAAAATAGGGATTACTCGACAGTCAAAACCTTACCCAGTAGGATAACAAAGAGCACTGTCTATTTTTTGCTTGGCCTGGGAAGGGATTAGTCAATGAGGATCAACTCATAGTCATAGGGAACACTTATTCTATGAGGTCCACTTGGCTGACCTCATTACAATCACAACAGTGCCTTTTCTAGCCAACAATCGTAACAACTCACACTTCTGTAGTGTTTTCACGGTTATTAAGCATTTGCAAGTTTTGGCCAATCAACAGTAAACATTTTGTGTTTAGTGGTGGAGATAGGTAATCAAATCCCTCCACGAACACATTCAATGTGAATAGAAAATGTAATTGACGATGGTGTACTTTGCTGCTTCCACGTAATGTTCTCTGTTTAAGGTACGTCACCAAATCTTCAGAATTTACTTTATCTGAACAGAGCAGGGATGCCTGGTGCATAACAAGCTTAACGAGGAAAGGGTTGCGTGGGAGATTTGATTAAGATCATGTGGAGTTCACAAGAGTTATATCAGAGAAGAAGCAGCCCCTATTAGTGGAAGGATTGAAAAGCAAGGAACAGCGATTTAAAATGATTGGCCAGTGACATCAGGAAGAAAACTCTTTTTAAGAATCTGGAATGCATTGCCTGAGAATGTGGAAGAGATATGGTCATCTCCTGCTTTCAAAGGTGATTTGGATAATTATCTAAAGGGAAAATAGTGGCATGGCTATGGGCAGGGGTAAATGGGACTAGCTGAGTTGTTGCTGCAGTGAGCTGGCATTGATAATGGATCAAATGGCTTCTTTCTGTATTATAACTATCCCATGATTCTATTGTAGGATGTACTGGTCAACCAATCAACCAATCATGAGCAACTGTCCAAGAACATGGGAGAGGAGAGATAATGGGAACTGCAGATGCTGGAGAATCCAACATAACAAAGTGTGAAGCTGGATGAACACAGCAGGCCCAGCAGCATCTCAGGAGCGCAAAAGCTGACGTTTCGGGCCTAGACCCTTCATCAGAGAGGGGGATGGGGAGAGGGTTCTGAAATAAATAGGGAGAGAGGGGGAGGTGGACCGAAGATGGAGAGAAAAGAAGATAGGTGGAGAGGAGAGTATAGGTGGGGAGGTAGGGAGGGGATAGGTCAGTCCAGGGAAGACGGACAGGTCAAGGAGGTGGGATGCGGTTAGTAGGTAGGAAATGGAGGTGCGGCTTGGAGTGGGTGGAAGGGATGGGTGAGAGGAAGAACAGGTTAGGGAGGCAGAGACAGGCAGGGGTGGTTTTGGGATGAAGTGGGGGGAGGGGAAGAGCTGGGCTGGTTGTGTGATGCAGTGGGGGGAGGGGACGAACTGGGCTGGTTTTGGGATGCAGTGGGGGAAGGGGAGATTTTGAAGCAGGTGAAGTCCACATTGATACCATTGGGCTGCAGGGTTCCCAAGCGGAATATGAGTTGCTGTTCCTGCAACCTTCGGGTGGCATCATTGTGGCACTGCAGGAGGCCCATGATGGACATGTCGTCTAAGGAATGGGAGGAGGAGTTAAAATGGTTGGCAACTGGGAGGTGCAGTTGTTTATTGCCAACCGAGCGGAGGTGTTCTGCAAAGCGGTCCCCAAGCCTCAGCTTGGTTTCCCCAATGTAGAGGAAGCCACACCGGGTACAATGGATGCAGTATACCACATTGGCAGATGTGCAGGTGAACCTCTGGGGCAAATGTAGTATTTCCTGCGGTTGCAGGGGAAGGTGTCGGGTTTGGTGGGGTTGGAGGGCAGTGTGGAGTGAACAAGGGAGTCACGGAGAGAGTGGTCTCTCCGGAAAGCAGACAAGGGTGGGGATGGAAAAATGTCTTGGGTGGTGGGGTCGGATTGTAGATGGCAGAAGTGTCGGAGGATGATGCGTTGTATCCGGAGGTTGGTGTGGTGGTGTGTGAGAACGAGGGGAATCCTCTTTGGGTGGTTGTGGCGGGGGCGGGGTGTGAGGAGTGTATTGCGGGAAATGCGGGAGATGCGGTCAAGGGCGTTCTCGACCACTGCGGGGGGAAAGTTGCAGTCCTTGAAGAACTTGGACATCTGGGATGTGCGGGAGTGGAATGCCTCATCGTGGGAGCAGATGCAGCGGAGGCGGAGGAATTGGGAATAGGGGATGGAATTTTTGCAGGAGGGTGGGTGGGAGGAGGTGTGTTCTAGGTAGCTGCGGGAGTCAGTGGGCTTGAAATGGACATCAGTAAGTAGCTGGTTGCCTGAGATGGAGACTGAGAGGTCCAGGAAGATAAAGGATGTGCTGGAGATGGCCCAGGTGAACTGAAGGTTGGGGTGGAAGGTGTTGGTGAAGTGGATGAACTGTTCGAGCTTCTCTGGGGAGCAAGAGGCGGCGCCGATACAGTCATCAATGTAACGGAGGAAGAGGTGGGGTTTGGGGCCTGTGTAGGTGCGGAAGAGGGACTGTTCCACGTAACCTACAAAGAGGCAGGCATAGCTGGGGCCCATGCGGGTGCCCATGGCCGCCCCCTTTGTCTGTAGGAAGTGGGAGGAATCGAAAGAGAAGTTGTTGAGGGTGAGGACGAGTTCGGCTAGGCGTATGAGGGTGTCGGTGGAGGGGGCTGGTCGGGCCTGTGGGACAGGAAGAAGCGGAGGGCCTTGAGGCCATCTGCATGCGGAATACAGGTGTATCAGGACTGGACGTCCATGGTGAAAATGAAGTGTTGGGGTAAAGTGCATTGATGGCCACAGACATTATGTATAAAACCCACAATACAGTGGATTTTGAAGCAAAGTTCACAATTTAGAGGAGCCATAGAATCTCTATTGTGTGGCCATTCAGCCCATCAATTCCACACCATCCCTCCAAAGTGCATCCCACCCAGACTCAGCCCCGTGTCCTATCCCTCAAATTTCCCTGGCTAATCCACCTCACCTGCACATCCTGGAACACTGTGAACAATTTAGCATGGCTAATCCACCATAGCCTGCACATCTTTGGACTGTGGGAGGAAATTGGAGCACCCAGAGGAAATCCACACAGATACGGGAAGAGAGTGCAAACTCCACACCATCGCCTGAGATTGGAATTGAACCTGGCTGTCTGGTATTGTGAGGCACCAGTGCCAACTACTGGGCCACCATGCCACACCCAATGGTTCTTTATGATAGAAGATGTAATGCTTAGATGTACAAGGTTTGTTTATTTTGATGGCAATGAATAGCATTCTTCAATGATACATCCCTGTTTCCAGGTGTCAGCTGGGCCATGGAAAAGCATAGTTATCATAAAAAAACTTACATGACTGTTGTCAAAGTGTCAGGAGACTGTCGTGAAAGGCAGATACCCAAGTATTGGGCTCATGAGTAGGTGACAGCTATATTGCAAGTGTAGAGGTCACTATATCTGTAATGCAGTGGGCCAACAGCACCAGTAGTGTTAGCCAATCCAGCACTCTTCCCTCTACATCAGGAGATTGTGGGTTCAAGTTCAACTCCATGAATATTAGCATTGACTCTGAACTAACTGATTAGCTTGGTACTGAGGGCATGCTACGTCATCAGAGGTGCTATCTTTCAGAAAACATAATAAACTGAAGCTTTAATTTCAAATAATTTCTATTCTCACATAGGATAAGGGTGTCCCTGTGAACATAACCAAACAAGTTGTCTCCAGCCATGGAAGATCTGGTAGGCTTATTGCGGACTTGAACAAGATTGGGGGAATGAGGAGGCTACACAGAACAGAATAAGCAATGATGAGAGAGGACCTTCAGCAGAAGCCACATCTACACGAGATCTTTAGAGAGCATTTTTCTTACCTCAACTTGTAACAATGTGAAAAGATCTTAATTGGGTGCAGGTGGTGGAGTAGACTGCATCTGGGCTCCTGTGCCCAGGGCTTGTCCACTTTGTCTGCATTTTTCTCTCCTTTTTTTCGTTTACTTTTCTTCTTTTTTTCCCATTTTCTTTGGTGGAAGGCAATGGAAAGGCGGCTTCACCTGGGTCTGGAAGATGGTGGCTGGTGTGCCTGGAGCAGGACTGTGGGAGTGGCATAAAGGAGGCAGCTGGTGAAGGGGTCAGCTAATGGACCTCGTATCAAATGATACTTTGGAGACAATGTCAGCGAGGTGGAGGAGGGATGTTTGAAGCAGCAGCTGCAGCGGCAGTGGTGGTTCCTTCTGGCCATTGTGGCCACGTATGGCGGCAGCTTCTGCAGGGTCTTGTGCCCTGCGATTCCAGCAGTCTGGTGTGGATGGCCTGCTTCAGCGGTGGCTTCCAGCCTAGTATTCCAATAGCCTGACGTGGTGGTTTTACGTCTGAGCTCAGAAGCTGTGAATTGAACTAAGATTTTTTTTTAATTTTTAAAGAAATGTTTTCTTGTCCTTATCTTCTGTTATTATTATAAGCTCCATGTTATGGCAACATAAACAAATACAACTGAAAATAAATGACTACTCTAACTTCAGTGAGAACCAACTCTTGAGATTTCTTTGCTTCATAAAAGAGACAAGGACTGAAACTTGCAGTTGTTATTTACACAGCTACAAAGTAGTCAAAGGTAGCAATATTTATGGCTATTGTTAACCATGACTTTAGTCATTGACTTCGTGTCTTTGGCACCTTCTTGGTTCCTAGTGGAGATATATGCAATATCTTGCTGTATTAGGAAAGTTTTGAAGCTCTTCATAAGCAAAGTGGCATGAGCTTCATTTCATTTGCTCTTATTAGAGGTAAGAAGAGGGGAGTGCTTTTAAGCTTTTACACACACCATGTAGTTCAGGATGCCATTAACTACACATGTTGTTTTGCCTGTACCTCATGAGAACTCATCTATTTTCTAGAAGTAAAATTGCTTCCAGTTTCTTAATATGCAGCTGGTGTGCAACATATCATGCAGGCTGTTATGATCTTCATTATGAGAGTACGGACAAACTGCATTTCTGCTGTAGAATTATAGGAAAGATGTGGATGCTTTGGAGAGGGTTCAGAGGAGGTTTACCAGGATGCTGCCTGGACTGGAGGGCTTATCTTATGAAGAGAGGTTGACTGAGCTCGGTCTCTTTTCATTGGAGAAAAGGAGGAGGATAGGGGACCTAATTGAGGTATACAAGATAATGAGAGGCATAGATAGAGTTGATAGCCAGAGACTATTTCCCAGGGCAGAAATGGCTAGCACAAGGGGTCATAGTTTTGAGCTGGTTGGTGGAAAGTATAGAGGGGATGTCAGAGGCAGGTTCTTTACGCAGAGAGTTGTGAGAGCATGGAATGCGTTGCCAGCAGCAGTTGTGGAAGCAAGGTCATTGGGGTCATTTAAGAGACTGCTGGACATGTATATGGTCACAGAAATTTGAGGGTGCATACATGAGGATCAATGGTCGACACAACACTGTGGGCTGAAGGGCCTGTTCTGTGCTGTACTGTTCTATGTTCTATGTTCTATAACCGTTCTGTGCCATAGAAGGGAATTTGTGTTCTGAGATTGGCCCACAGCAACCACATGTGAATTTGAGAGGATTGGGCTGGATTATCCAGAGATGACTGACCCTCAGCTAACATGTGTGTAATTAAGTAATAAGGTGACCTCAGAAAGAAACTTTGGGACAGAAATGTGAGAAAGAGGTGAGGAGGGTTCTTGGGCCAGGAGTGCTGGTTGGTTACAGAGGGACCCAGATGAATAGCCTCAAATTCAATGAGCTCCTTTGTACTTGTTGTAGGTGAAGGTGAAAGGGGGAGGAAAGAATGGCTTATAGACAACTTTTAGTGACAGAAAAAAGAAAGAATAGGCTCTCGTTACCACTCAGGACCATCCTGAAATATTGGGTATCCTTGGCACTAGTGACGTAGCTGCCAAGGTTGTACTTTTCAGTCCAAAGTGGATTCTAATATGTTAGCAACAGCTCCTTGTGATTCACTTAGGCTAACACAGTAGACATTCCTGTGATGCTCAACTGCCTGTAAGTAGTAGAGAGGTTTTGCTAAAATTGAACAAGGTATTAGTCAGGCCCCAGCTGGGAACAGTTTTAGGCCCCTTTTTTTAAGTAAAGAGACACCAGCATTGGAGGCAGTCCAGAGAAGGTTCACCCGGCTGATCACAGTATGGAGGGACTGTCGTAATGGGAGATTGAGTAGGTTGGCCCTGTACTCAATAGGAAATAGAAGAATGAGATGTGTTGCAGAACAAACAAACCTTGGAGAGAAGGTTCATAGTTCCTTGAAAATGGAGTGCCAGGTAGATGGGGTAGTGAAGAAGGCGTTTGGTATGCTTGCCTTTATTGGGTATAGGAGTTGGGAGGTCATGTTGTGACTGTACAGGACATTGGTAAAACCAGGTTTGGAATACTGCATTCCATTCCGTTCTCCCAGCTATAGAAAGGATGTTGTGAAATCTGAGATCATGCAAAAAAGATTTACAAGGATATTGCCAGGGTTGGAGGGTTTGAGCTCCAGGGAGAGGTTGAATAGGCTGGGGCTATTTTCCCTGGAGCATTGGATGCTGAGGGGTGACCTTATAGAGGTTTATAAAATCATGAGGAACATGGATAGGATGAATAGCCAAAGTCTTTTCCCCAGGATGAGGGAGTCCAAAACTAGAGGGCTTAGATTTAAGGTAAGAGAGGAAAGATTTAAAAGGGACCTAAGGGGCAACCTTTTCAGGGTAGTGCGAGTATGGATCGAGGTGCCAGAGGAAGTGGTGGAGGCTGGCACAATTACAACATTTAAAAGGCATCTGGCTGGGTTACGTGAATAGGAAAGATTTAGAAGGATATGGGCTAAATGCTGGAAAATTGGACTAGATTAATTTAGTATATCTGGTTGGCATGTGCGAGTTGGACTGTAGGATCTGTTTTGTGTTGTATATCTCTGTGACTCTATGACCTGAAAGAAACCTACAAGATTCTCAGAGGACTTGACAGGGTAGATGAGAGAAGGCTGTTTCCCCTTGTAGATGGAGAAAGAGGGCATAAACTATGATTGAGGAGTCACACATATAGGACAGGGATGTGGAGGAATTTCACCTCTCAAAGGTTAGGACATCTATGGAATTCTTTACAGCAGAGGACCATGCAAGCAGGGTCACTAAATATATTCAAGGCTGAGATGGACAAGATTTTCAATCAATATAGGAAGGTTATGGGGAAAAGCAGGAAAGTGAAGTTGAGGATTATCAGATCAGCCATAATCACATTGAATGACAGAGCAGATGCAATGGGCTGAATGGTCTACTTCTGCTTCCGTATCTTATGACCTAATTGCCAGCCTCCTGTGGGGCAGTAGGACATATATTGTATGAAAGACCCTTCAGCACTTCTCCATTGGCAGCTCCACATTTCATAAGCAGTCAGATTCTGTTTGGGGTAAAAAAGAGCTTCAGCTTTTAATTTGTTGCATTCTGCTTTTGAAAGCTTTGCTGCATTCAGTATCGAGCTGGTTTTGGAGTATGAGTTTGCTCGCTTCACTTTCGAGGCCATATATTGTGCGCCACAGTTCCAGCGTACTGATAGGCTGAAACCTGTGCACTCTATTCAGCATGAAGCACACAGCCATTCAGCTAATCATCCCAGGAACACAAGCGTGGGTCCCCTCACTGACACTGAATCCACTTTACTGTGACATGGTAAGAACTGGCAGGCAAGAGTGTCCAAAAAGGTGAAAGAGCCAAGCCAGGCAGAAAGCAGATTTTCCTTCAATGCAAGGTTCCAATTAAGGATCTTGTGGAGCCACAGCCCTTTGTTCCACATTCATGCACCCAGGGCATAGGAAGAATGCCAGCTCACTTCCTGAAAAATCCGAACAAAGTTACACGCACACCCTGTTCAACAATTGGATTGTTGTCGCTTCCTGTTCACCCCTTGATTGGCAGTCGTTCAGTCCTATTCATTCCCCAGATCCATTCATTCTGGTGCTTAGTGAAAGTAAAGTCGATTGATTGTTCATTGCCCCTCTCTTCCAGGCCGGAATAGAATCCGCCTTTTGACATACCAAATCAACAGCAGGAAAGGGGAACATCATCTCTAGGCCAGCTCTATTTGCTAACTTTGTGTAAACTGGTCTTGCATCGTCTCACACAAGCACATCACCCTTGCACTCTGAGAGGGTTGTCAATCAGTGCGGTTTGGAGTTGCACAGGCTATGTTTATGCATTGTACGGGGTTGGGGGGAATGCAGCAAGATGGCAGAGGGCTTTATGTGAGCTGTGAGTGAAAGAAAGGCCAAGGACTCTAGCCTGACCTGAAATGCTTTCTCTTTCCCATCTCGTTATTTACAGTCTCGTTGAGAATCCTGTTTGTTTTGGCAGTTGTGTAAGGTTCTCATCATCCTCATCATTGTCAGTAGCTCTCATGAGGTTAATGCCTGTGAAAAGTGGTTGTAAATTCAGGTGGTGGTTGTTAGGTAAATGCAAACCTTCCTTCAGTGTCGAGGCTAAAGGATGTCACAAATAATACAAATGTGTTTGCCCCATGCAAACAACAGAACATGCTCTCTTTATGCCTCTCCAACCTTTGGTACGAAGCAGAGATCCTTCACAATTTTATTGACATTTATCTTTTAGCTGAGGTCAGGTTTTCATGGCATGACTACATGGGAATACCATCTGAAATTGACAAGTTGGGTCCCACTATTGTGCCAAATCCTGCTGCAGTTTTGTCCCAATTAATTCATCGTGAAGGGGAGCTGACCAGCAAACGATTTATGATGGGAAAGCTCTGCTCAAGGAGCAGCCCAGGATGAGGCCAGGCTCTGACAGCTCATGAACCAATATAACATGGGACAGAAAGGTGAGACTGGTGCTGGAAGCTTCAAGGGAGTTAAAAGATTCAAAATACATGTGGCTGCTGAAGTTGGATCAACATTCAACTGGTGATGAGATAAACACCTGAGCAATAAAATGAAAAGAGCAAACTTCCATGACTCCATAATGCAGCAAAACACTTGCAGCCAGTTAGTCATTGAATCAAGGAGCTGTACAGCACAGAAACAGAACCTTTGGTCCAACTCATCCATGCCAACCAGATATCTTAAATTAATTTAGTCCCATTTCCCAGCACTTGGCCTATTTCCCTGTAAACCCTTCGTATTCATGTACCCATCCAGATGTCTTTTAAATGTTGTAACTGTACCAGCCTCCTCCACTTCCTCTGGCAGCTCATTCCATGTACTCACCACCTTCTGTGTGACAAAGTTGCCCCTTGAACCTCTTTTAAATCTTTCCCCTCTCATCTTAAACTTATGCTGTCTAGGTTTGGACATGCCTACCCTGGGAAAAAGACCTTGTCTACTCACCCTGTCCATACTCCTCATGATTTTATAAAGTTGCCACTCAACCACTGATGCTCCAGGGAGAATAGCTGCAGCCTACTCAACGTCTCCCAATAGTTCAAAACTTCTAACCCCAGCAACATCCTTGTAAACGTTTCCCAAACCCTTTCAAGTTTCACAATGTCTTTCTATTAGCAGGGAGACCAGAACTGAATGCAGTTAAATTCACTCAAAGTGTTGTAACTTTGAAAACACAGCTGCCAATTTAGTTTCAGAATCGGCAGTGACCAGGTTATCAATTGTTCATCGGTACTGGTTGAGTGATAAAATATTGGGCAGCTTCGCGGGGGAAGAATCCACCCTATTATGAGATCCAGACAGCTCAAGGCTTTACCTGAAAGATAGCACTTCTGACACTGTAGTATCCCTTTACCAAGCCTTAGGAGCAGTATTCAAACCAAATGTGATCTGATTAAGAGAGGTACAGCAGAACTGATTGACCCTATTCTTTCCTTTTTTACTTCAGAACTGTACTTTACTCATAAAGCATATCAAGGCATAAATGCAGTTCCATTCTGTACAGTAGCATATCACTGAAACAAACAAACATTGGAGTTTGACTCTGCCCAAACAAACTAAAGGCATCTCTTACTTGAACCAGACTATATTTTACATGCATTTTAGGCACCGGGAGGGTCCAATAACCGAAGACCCCCTTTTAACTTCAGCAGAAGGATCTCAGACGGTGGTCTTTCCCTACTGCACCTTATGGCAGCTGCCCCAAGCTTTAGTGCATCTCTCAGCACTTGATTGAAGCTATTCCTCTCCCAGCAATCAGGGACCTAAGCTTCTCCACGAATTGCACTGACAGCTGGCGAGCTGACCTGTTGTATTATTTTAACGTGGAAATGTCTATGCATAATTTGCTCATCTATTCCTTCTGCCTATTTGTGAATGTCATGTTAATGATAGTGGTCTCATAATCAATCATTCACCAGGGGTGGATGAACTCTATAGGTTAGTTTATTTAAAAACAGTAAAACACAAAACAAGTATGAAGCAGATATTGCAGCAAGTGACTGATTTGTTGAGTACTCACAGCTGCAGGCAGAGTCCTAGCATTGAATACAGACAGCACATAGCACCTGAAAGGTGCATTCTTTTCAAGATAAAGTACACAGGGGGTCACATGACAAATGTGACATGGAAATGGAAAGCCCTGGCTGCCTGTTCTAGTTTCTGGTTTTAACCTTTTGGTCTGAAACCAGGGCTGGAATCTTCTCAGACAAACAAGTGAGGAACTGAAGGCTGAAGCAGAAAGGAAAGGGAATATGGCAGGTCAACACATTCCTGTCTCTGGGTATTCTTCCAGGAGGGAGATCATTGCCGACAGAAACTACCCAACCGGGTGGTCCTGTCAATGATTCTCCTAGCAAATGGAGCTTCCCAAGGGATGGTCAAAACCAGTGGCTGCCGGGAGGTAGCTTAGTTACTAGTGATTGGGCAGGGCAATCCTGTAACCTGTCCTACTGTCAAATCTCATCCCTCCCCATCTCTCAAGTGAAAACGCAATCACTGGTGTTTTTTTAAGGAATGGGAGGCTCAGAGAAATGGCCTGTGATTTCTGAAACAAGCATCCTCAGAGTTGGGTCAAGATGGATGTGACTTGTTGTGTCCCCTTCATTGACGACCTCCTGGAAGATCTCCCAGGGTGGGAATCCACACTGCCAATTGGGGCCAGCTCTTGGAAATAGTTCAGGCCCTTGACTGTTCCTTCAGCTGCACAAGATTCCATCCAGGTACCCCCTTATCCCTCTGTTACATCTGGCCCATTCATTATCCTAGCAGCAATTTACATTCCCAAAGCTGCATTTAAACTGAAGTCTTCATGTAATCACAAAAGATAAACAGTTCCTGGGGATTTGTGTTACAATTAACCGTTCGCTATTGCTTTGAATGGGGCTTAATGGAAAATAACATGTTATGTAAGCTTACTTGAGGAGTTAAAACTGTTCCTAGGTTTTCTTGAATGATATACAGAGGGGCTGATGATAACAGTGTTGCAGTACTCTAGTAAGAGCAATGAAATGCTGCACACACCCTCCTTGTAATCTTTTCTCCTGTGTGTGTTTAGTGATGGAAATAATTTATTGGGCCCTGGGAAAGTCAAGTAAAGAGTGTAAAGGGATAGATTAATGGCCAGCTCATCCTTGGTGACTTCCACTCCCTACAGCAATTGATTTTAAGTGTTAAATTAAAATTCTCTTTTCCTTTACCACCCTCTGTTAAGTGGGACATTTAACCCTTTCCTGACCTCAATTCAGCAGTCGGGAGTAGCTCTGGTCTTTTTAAAACCAGTGGGTCCAGGTTTGATTGAATATATAGTCAGGGGAGCGTATGTGAAATACAAATAGAGAATGTGCCTGGGGTAAGACAAACTGAGATTGTGGAAGGATCACAGTTTATATAGCCCACTGCAGCCCTACAGTCCCTGAATACGAGATGGTCCCATTTCGATTCCATACAGAAGATAAAGAGGAAAGTAGGCAGAAGTTGGCCTTTTATGGTTGGATTAAGTAATCTCCAAGCCTGATGGGATGACAATTCAGCAGACACAAACCATCCTTAAAACCTCACATGCTGTTAGTGATCAAACCTCTGCACAGCAAGTGACTGGATAGATATAATGTCATGAATGTCTGGGCGCTATATAAATGCAAGTTTTTTTTTGTTGTCAGGGTAAACATGATAGCCTTACACTGAAATAAGGAAGCCAGTCCCCTGTATTTCTATGCTATGGGCCATTGTTCCTAAAACCAAAGCAAGGCATGGCTAGTACAGGCTGATTCATCAGTCCTTACTGAAATTTGGGAAAGTAGGTAACGTTATGTTCCCCAAACAAGCCAGGGACAATGTGAAATGAAAAGGGCTTAACAAGGATGCATTTTACACAGACCTGTGTGATCAAATCTTCTGCTCTAGCCCTCAATATCATTTAGTTTCGGCTGAACAGAGATTTCCAATTGTAGCTCACAAGTACCTGTGCTGTTACCAGTTTTAAATACTGAACTGAACCTGATAGTGATAGAACTGGAGTACCATCTTTCTCAAAAAAGCCCCTCAAATTTTTGGCAAGCTCTCAATGTGTTAGCCGATGGTTTAAAACACACATTCTGACTGCCTGGTGGTTTCATTTTAAATATATCACTTCCTGATCCAAATCATTGGGATGCCCACTGGAATGTGGTCAGCTGAGCTGGATGGATCACAGATTTACAACTTTCATACCCAAATTGAGCCTTTCAAATCAGGAAACCTCTCTCCTGAAGCAGACCAACTCTTTATTACTTATTTATTTAAAGTTCACTGTTGGTACAGGAGCCTGAAAGGCAAGATTGGTACTTATCGCCCATCCCTGGTTGTCCTTTTGCTAGCTAAGAGTATCAGGACGTACAGAGCAAAGGCACAAAGATAGGGTTGAGATTAAATTTAGCCATGTTCTAATTGAAGCCCAGGAGGCTGAACGGCCTTCTCCTATCTCTCAAATTCCTCTGGTCAGATTTAGCGTGCAATGATGGGGGAAAGGAATTGGAAGTATACAGGAGGACAGGTTTGAAGGAATGCAAATATATTGAAGCTGGAGCACCTTGGAGAGACAGTGAAGGGCAAGATTTGAACATAGGATGAGCATTTCAAAATTGAACCTTTGCTGGACTGAGATCCGATGTAAGTCAAAGCACGTATCATGAAACATATCATTAAAATCGAACTTCTGCCCCTAACTTTTAGACACCTTCCCTGATGTCTCATTCTTTGATTTGCTGTCAATCTTTGAAGCTCCTTACCACGTTGAAGGCAGTGAAAAAATGCAAATCGTTGTTGGGGCTCCCAGCCAGCATCTGCAAAAGGATCTGATTTTAACTCTCTGCAATTAAGCGGATTTTGAATCAGTTAAAATTGGACCCAGCAGTTGTCCCTGGAATCCAAAATCTCTGCTGCTTTTTTTTTTTGTCTCTATCTCTTTTAAACAAGTGTACAACTGGAAGCCTCTCTGGTAATGTAGTTGATTATCTAATCTGACATAGCTATGGATAAACAGAAAATGCTCCTGGTCCAGCTAGTTACACCTTGCCCATAATGAGTAGGTCATCTGGGAATTGCTCCCATAGCACTGCACAGGAAATGGAAAAATACAATTCCACTAGGTCTGGAATAAAAATAGAGAACGTTGGACAGACGCGGCAGGTCTGGCAGCTTCTATAGAGAGAGAAAGACAGTTAATGTTTTGAGTCCGAGATGAGTATTCTTCTGAAAAAGAGACATGTATAAAGTACTTCTGCATTAATTCATATTCCATTCCAAAGTTCTCACTGGAGACATTAATTTTTTATGCAGTCAAACCTTGAACTGGACAACAGCTATTGAAAGGAAGATTGATGTATTGCCTTTCTCATCTTCAGGACACCTCAAAGCTAGCTAAAGACACTTTATCAAGCAATGAATTATTTTGAAGTGTTGCTGTTGGGAAGTGAATCTGCTGAACAGCCAATCAGCAGATAGACAATTCTCACCATCAGCAAAGAAGAAAACTGACAGATGGATCTCTGTTTCAGTGTGTTGGTTGAAGGATAAATACTGGTCAGCAGCCCAGAGGAATTCCCCTCATCTTTGATCATTGAGGTGAAGAATTTTGTTTTTATATCCCTCTGAGGGGACAAATGGAGCCTTGGCCCAATATTCACTCCAAAGGGCAGGTCCTCCACCAATACAGCGTTCCCTCAATTTCACAATGCAGCCTTACTTAAATCCTAGAGTGGGGCTTCAACTTGTGACCCTCTGACTCAGCAGCGAAAGCACTCTGGGTTCAAAACCACAGGCTTCTTTGGTTTTGGGATTGTCACCATAGACTATACAATCACAACAATAGATGGCATCACTGTTGCTAGTTTCTAACTATCATCAAAATCTATGATGAAGGGATATCCAAAATGCTAGTGCTTTTCTTATAGAAAGTCAAACTGAGGGAAGAAAAGATGCTGCATCGTTTTATTATGTAACCTCCTAGTGCTTGCTTATCCAAACTCCAGTCTTGGTTCTCAGCCACAGCTAACAATGTTTTTGTTACACACTGGAAATCTCTCGTTGACTACAGACATGCAGTCCTGTAAAAATTGTGACCACTGGGTCTCTGACTGCACAGCAGACCCATTTTGCTGTGGTTTTTCAGAGCTGCTGGAGTCGCTGGCCAGTGATCAAGTATGCAAACTCTGGCTGATTTCTGCTGTCCTCTATCCACCCTTCAGTGGTTCCTCACCGCTTGTGTTTCCACTGATTCATTGCCACCTGGCATGATGACTCACATTACACTGAGTCCAAAGATCAGGAAAAGACCCTTCGGCCTCACTGGTCCGTGCTGGGGTTCATGTTTCATGTGAATCTCCTCAAACCTTACTTACTATTCTTTTCCCCGTCATGATGGGGCTGAATGGCCTCCTTCTGTGTTTATAGAACTTACCCTTAAATGCATCTATACTGCAGATCCAAACACTCCTGTGTGAGTGATTGTCATGTTGCTTCTTTTTGGCTAACAATGTTCCCCTCCTGTCTCTGTTGGATTGATTAATGTGCATCTGGGATACATTATTCTGTGTCCATATTCAGCAAGATCCAGACTACATCAGGCCTTAGGCTGAGAAGTGGCAAGCAACATTTGTGTCTGAGAAGTACCAAGCAAAAACTATTTCCAACAAAAGAAAATCTAGCCAACTAACCTTGATGTTCAATGACTTTACTATCTCTGAATCCAGACTGGTAACATCCTGCGTGTTACTATTGACCAGAAACTGAACTGGATCAGCCATACAAATACTATGGCTTCAAGACCAGGTCGCAGGATAGGCATTCTGCACTGAACAACTCACTCCCTCACTCCCCAGGGAGATTGTCCACTATCTACAAACCAGGAACCTAATGGAATACTCCCCACTTGTCTGGATGAGAACAGCTGTAACAACACTGAGGAAGGTCAATACCGCCCAGCATAAAGAAGTTCACTTGATCGGCACCCCATCTACTGCCTTCAACTTTCATTCCCTCCGTAACTAACATACAGTGCCATCAGAGTGTGCAATTTTAAGATCTTTCTCACCCAGCAAAAAATCCTCCAAAATACTTGTCACAAATCACACTCAGCCAAAATAATATCAGAGATAATGGGAACTGCAGATGCTGGAGAATTCCAAGATAATAAAATGTGAGGCTGGATGAACACAGCAGGCCAAGCAGCATCTCAGGAGCACAAAAGCTGACGTTTCGGGCCTAGACCCTTCATCAGAGAGGGGGATGGGGAGAGGGAACTGGAATAAATAGGGAGAGAGGGGGAGGCGGACCGAAGATGGAGAGTAAAGAAGATAGGTGGAGAGAGTGTAGGTGGGGAGGTAGGGAGGGGATAGGTCAGTCCAGGGAAGACGGACAGGTCAAGGAGGTGGGATGAGGTTAGTAGGTATTCCCTGGCCCCCAACACCTCATATTCACCATGGACGTCCAGTCCCTGTACACCTGCATTCCGCATGGAGAAGGCCTCAAGGCCCTCCGCTTCTTCCTGTCCGGCAGGCCCGACCAGTCCCCCTCCACCGACACTCTCATCCGCATAGCCGAACTCGTCCTCACACTCAACAACTTCTCTTTTGACTCCTCCCACTTCCTACAGACTAAGGGGGTGGCCATGGGCACCCACATGGGCCCCAGCTATGCCTGCCTCTTTGTAGGTTACGTGGAACAGTCCCTCTTCCGCACCTACACAGGCCCCAAACCCCACCTCTTCCTCCGGTACATTGATGACTGTATCGGCGCCGCCTCTTGCTCCCCAGAGGAGCTCGAACAGTTCATCCACTTCACCAACACCTTCCACCCCAACCTTCAGTTCACCTGGGCCATCTCCAGCACATCCCTCACCTTCCTGGAACTCTCAGTCTCCATCTCAGGCAACCACCTTGTAACTGATGTCCATTTCAAGCCCACCGACTCCCACAGCTACCTAGAATACACCTCCTCCCACCCAACATCCTGCAAAAATTCCATCCCCTATTCCCAATTCCTCCGCCTCCGCCGCATCTGCTCCCACGATAAGACATTCCACTCCCGCCCATCCCAGATGTCCAAGCTCTTTAAGGACCGCAACTTTCCCCCCACAGTGATCGAGAATGCCCTTGACCGCGTCTCCCGTATTTCCCGCAACACATCCCTCACACCCCGCCCCCGCCACAACTGCCCCAAGAGGATCCCCCTCGTTCTCACACACCACCCTACCAACCTCCGGATACAACGCATCATCCTCCGACACTTCCGCCATTTACAATCTGACCCCACCACCCAAGACATTTTTCTATCCCCTCCCCTGTCAGCTTTCCGGAGAGACCACTCTCTCCGTGACTCCCTTGTTCGCTCCACACTGCCCTCCAACCCCACCACACCCGGCACCTTCCCCTGCAACCGCAGGAAATGCTACACTTGTCCCCACACCTCCTCCCTCACCCCCATCCTAGGCCCCAAGATGACATTCCACATTAAGCAGAGGTTCACCTGCACATCTGCCAATGTGGTATACTGCATCCACTGTACCCGGTGCGGCTTCCTCTACATTGGGGAAACCAAGCGGAGGCTTGGGGACCGCTTTGCAGAACACCTCCGCTCAGTTCGCAACAAACAACTGCACCTCCCAGTCGCAAACCATTTCCACTCTCCCTCCCATTCTCTAGATGACATGTCCATCATGGGCCTCCTGCAGTGCCACACTGATGCCACCCGAAGGTTGCAGGAACAGCAACTCATATTCCGCCTGGGAACCCTGCAGCCATATGGTATCAATGTGGACTTCACCAGTTTCAAAATCTCCCCTTCCCCTACTGCATCCCTAAACCAGCCCAGTTCGTCCCCTCCCCCAACTGCACCACACAACCAGCCCAGCTCTTCCCCTCTACCCACTGCATCCCAAAACCAGTCCAACCTGTCTCTGCCTCCCTAACCGGTTCTTCCTCTCACCCATCCCTTCCTCCCACCCCAAGCCGCACCCCCAGCTACCTACTAACCTTATCCCACCTCCTTGACCTGTCCGTCTTCCCTGGACTGACCTATCCGCTCCCTACCTCCCCACCTACACTCTCTCCACCTATCTTCTTTACTCTCCATCTTCGGTCCGCCCCCCCCCTCTCTCCCTATTTATTCCAGTTCCCTCTCCCCATCCCCCTCTCTGATGAAGTGTCTAGGCCCGAAACGTCAGCTTTTGTGCTCCTGAGATGCTGCTTGGCCTGCTGTGTTCATCCAGCCTCACATTTTATTATCTCAGCCAAAATAAAATTGGTTCTGACCTAGGACTCTAAATCCATTCTCAGAATAATCACTTACTTATGTTAATGGAAACTGTGAATTGTATCAAGTTAACGATGTCTTTGAGATCAACCAGACAGACATAGCCTGTGATTATAAAGTGGATGCTAAGTTTTTTGAGATATCCAGTGGTCATGAAAGGTTTTATATAAACGGAAACCTTTCTTTCCCCTTTTTATTTTATTGACATTCTCTTTGATGTTCATTCCTGAGTGTTGCTGTTTATTTGGCCTTGCAGCATCGATGGAGAGATAAATGCGGTTAACATTTTGAATCCTCTAAAAGTCACACTGCAGTCAAAATATTAACTCTGTTCTCTCTCCACAGATGCTGCCAGACCTGCCGAACCTTTGGTGCACCTTCCAGCTCAGCGAGCAAACTCACATCCTTTGGTGCACTTTTTGTGCTTGTTTCAGATTTCCAGCATCTGCAGTTCTAGTTGCTGTTTATTTGGCCAATATTGGGTATCAGAAAGTAGTTCTCCCCTGAGAACATTTCCCCTTTAAAACTGGGAAGGAATGAAGCGACTTGATGCATTAGATTCTATGTATGGCTGAAGAATCCTCAAGACCCGTTACCGAAGAGTGTTAATTAAGGTGGATGCAGTCAGCAGTCTGGTTACTAACAACATTGGCAGGAAAAAGAGGGACTGAAGCTGAGATCAACACGAGCTGTGAGGTCCAGATCAGGACTTGGAAACAGCTTCAATCCAATGCTGTATTCCTGAGGCCACAGCCAGCTGTTTTTATTGTAGATCCCAAAACACCCATTTAAGAGAGACAGTCTCCCAACAAGGATCAACAAGGAAAATGGTTGTTAAGAACTCTAATTGACTTACGAACATTTGAATTGAAACAGAATAAGGTCACTTGGCCCCTCAAGCCTGTCTGCTATCAGTAGGATTACAGCTGATCTGTTTCAAATTTCGCACTCAAATCAACCCCTGATAATCTTTGATTTTACTGCCTAACCAGAACTGATCCAGTTCTGCCTCAAAAATATTCAATAACCCCACCTCCCCTGCCTTCTGAAGCAGGCAGTTCCAAAGTCATTAAATGCTCAGCAAAAGATTCCTCTCATCTCTCTCCTAAGAAGGTGATCCTTAAGTTTAAAACAGTGCCCCCAGTTCTGGACTGACCCAGAAATGTCTTTCCATGTCCATATTGTCAAGATAATTCAGGATAGTATACACATCAATCAACCCTTTTCTTTTAAGCATCAGTAGAAACAAGCCCTGCCTCTCCAGCCTTTCCTTATAAGACAAGACATTCATTGGCAGTGACACCAATCTGTGCTGTCCGCCAGATACATTGCAGTAACCACCAAGGCTTCTCCAACGATGCCTTGCAAACCCATGGCCTCTACCATCTAGAAGGACAAGGGCAGAACTGCATGAGAACACCATCATCTGCAAGCCCTTCCCCATGTCACACTCCATCCTGGCTTGAAACAACACCACTGCAGCTGGGGGAAATCCTTGAACTTCTTTCCTGATTGCAATTTTGGGACTACCTCCACAACATGGACTGCAGCAGCTCAAGAAGGCAGCTCACCACCACCTTCTCAGGGACAATCAGGGGTGGGCAATAAATCCTGGTCCAGCTGGTGATGCCAACATCCTTTAAAAGAACAGCATATAAAACACGTTGTGTGCCTTGTTGCAAGCCCACTTTCCCTGAATCCAGTAAGCCAATGTCAGCATGGCTGTTCGACCGTGGAATGTGTCACTGCCATTCCTTTGGCCTCACCTGGCAACCGCCAAGTGGAACTTCCAATGGCGGCATTGGTTAGGAATGCGGAATAGGTATCCTGTTTTTTGATAGTCTCGCTAAGCTAGAGATGCACTGGTCAATTGTGCCACCCTTGTGGCTTTTCAACATCTAGGTCGCCTGACTGAGCACAGAAGGGATCCAAAATTAAGATTTGAGCATCTATATAAGTCAACCTTTCACCAGATTAACAGTTTGCCCTCTCACGTGCAAGGAATAGATGCCATGGTAGTGATCAAAGATGAACAGAGAGGTTTCCCATGATGTCCAGGTCAATTTTTACTCCCAACCAACACTTTATTCAGTGTTAGTGATAATGGGAACTGCAGATGCTGGAGAATCCAAGATAACAAAGTGTGGAGCTGGATGAACACAGCAGGCCAAGCAGCATTGCAGGAGCACAAAAGCTGACGTTTCGGGCCTAGACCCTTCCATCAGCTTTTGGGCTCCTGAAATGCAGCTTGGCCTGGTGTGTTCATCCAGCTCCACACTTTGTTAACTTTATTCAGTGTTCATCATTAAGAATTAAGCTGAAAACATGAGTCATAGTGGACTCAAAATTTTAACTCTGCTGTCTCTCCATAGATTCTGCCAGGCCTGTGGAGTTACTCCAGCACATTGCGTTTTTATTTCAGATCTTCAGCAGTGTTCTGCCTCAACTAATTTAATTGGTTTAGATGAGTTTCTCTGCAACAGAAATGGCTGCCCATTGATTAATAGCTGGTTTAGGTCCAAATCGCAGATTAAGCTCTTCCCTTGGGAATTAAGGAGTTGGGATGGTGGCTCCGAAGCAAGTATTCCTAATATCATCAGACGCGTGCAATTCTTCTGTATTTCAATGCATTACAGCACATTGTGATGAAAACGACGTCTGCTATAATCAGAGACGGTAGGAACTGCCGATGCTGCAGTCTGAGATAACAAGGTGTAGAGCTGGATGAACACAGCAGGCCAAGCAGCATCAGAGGAGCAGGAAAGCTGACGTTTCAGGTCTAGACCCTTCTTCAGAAAATTTTCTGATTTCTGGACCTGAAACATCAGCTTTCCTGCTCCTCTAATGCTGCCTGGTCTGCTGTAATCATCTTTCATTGGGGTAGATGGCATTTTATTGCAGGAGTGTCTTGCAAAAAAAGGACATTGAAAGATGCAGGAAGAATTATTACAATTCACCACTGAATTGTAAGCTAATATGAACTCTGGAGCCCTTGGTTAGCAAACGTCATTCATGCAGCTGAAACAAATTTTATGAAACCAGATTTTGGTTTAAATTATTGGGAATGCATTCTGCAGTGGTACCAAACCACCTGCGACTGACAGTTCATTGTTCAATTCAATTACCTCCACATGGGTCAGCTGGGAATAATCTGGCCCAAGGGTCTGTGGGCTCAACTCCTACTCCAGACTTGAGCAACACATCAGCGGTGAGATTCTAGTGTAACACTGACAGTGTGCTACACTATCACGAGGAAGAAATGTTCAGCTAAGGCTCTTTCTGCTTTAGCAGTTGGGCAGGACAGATCTGGAGGTTCTATTCCATAGCAGGTGGGGTGTCCTGGCCAATATTTATCCCTTAGGCAACATTTAATAAACCAGATTGTTTTGCCTATTCTGAGTATTAGACTTGAGGAAGAAGGTGAGCTGATTGGAGACAGGGTAGGAAAGGTATACAAGGTTCCTGGGATGTGACTCTTCAGAGAGATTTAAGAGGTTGGGAATATTTTCCAAGGAAAGGTTAAGTTCGCAGAAGTTTTCAAAATCATGAAGGGGCTGAGCAGAATAGATACAGGGAAGCTGTCCCTACTTATTACAGGGTGCAAAAACAAGTCGACACAAACATAAGGTAATTTGTAAAACAAAACACAAATTGCATGAGAAAAAAATCTGCTTTCACACAGCGAGTGGTTAAGGTCTGGAGTGCACTGCCTGGAAATGGGGTATTCAAGAGGGCATTAGATCATTATTTACATTGGAACAATATTCAGGGTTATAGGGAAAAGACAAGCGCTGAGTCGGAATGCTCATTCAGAGAGCTGGTGCGGGCATGATGGGCCAGATAGCCACTGTATACAAGGTGGCACAGTGCCTCAATGGTTAGCACTGATGCCTCACAGTGCCTGGGACCCGGGCTCGATTCCACCCTCGGGTCACTGTCTGTGCGACGTTTGCTCATTCTCCCCCTGTCTGTGTAGATTTCCTCTGGGTGCTCTGGTTTCCTCGCACAGTCCAAGGATGTGCAGGCTACGTGGATTGCCCTTAGTGTTTGGGGATATGCAGGTTAGGTTGATTAACCATGGGGAATGCAGGGTTATAGGGATTGGGTGGGTCTGGGTGGGATGCTCTTCAGCTGGTTGGTGTGGACCTGATGGGCCAAATGGCCTACTTCCAAACAGTAGGGATTCTATATGCAGTAACAGTTCTGTGGTTGAGACACTGCCATATCACTGTTTGTGTGGTCTTACTCAGTGCACTTTGACTACAGTAATTCCCTCATTGCAAACTGACTATACTGCTTCATTGGCTGTAAGAAGTTTTGAGATATCCAAGTCATGGAAAGCGCTACCTAAATGCAAGTGTTTTCTTTTTATTGCATTGTTCACCTATCATCTGAGGGACAGCTGGTCTGAACTGGCCTCGTAATTCTGCTGCAGTTTGCATTTACTTGACCTGTTTCACACCTTGTTCCAGAGCTCCTCACAGGCAATGAATCACGTTTGCAATGTAGTCACTTGAATTACAGCAGACACCGTAATACTCCCCAAATTGCAATACGAATTAGTGACCAGTTAACATTTTTAGGTGGTGGTGTTTCATGAAACAATGTTGACCTGCCCTGCACTTCTTCATATAGGGCCAAGAAGAAGAGAACACAGATTTAAAGTGATTGCCAAAAGACCCAAAGGTGACATAAGGAAAATCTTTTAGAATCTGGAATACACTGTTTGTGAGTGTGGCAAAGGCAGATGGAATCATGGATTTCAAAACCAGGTCTGATAAGGACCTATAAAGAAAACATTTGCAGGCTGCAGAAAATGATCTGGAGAAACGGATTGCTGAACTGCTCTTGCAGTGAGCTAGCATGGACTTGAAAGGCCAAATGGTCTCTTTTGGCCTAGGACTGTTCTTATTCCAAGGATATTCCACTCCCACCTAAATAGAAACACAGGACCACAGTCTCAAGATATGTACAACTGTATTGCACTCACTCAGAGTTATTTCAATGTCCATTAATTTACACAATCAAATCCCGAAGAGGGGCCCAAAGCCATGACCACCAGAGAGAGCAGTGCCACCAAGCCAAGCTAACATTTGAGAGAGTGAGAGAAGGCGTGACTAGATTGCCCACATTTGCGTCTAACAAGATGTCAATTGGTTTGGTTCGGGCCATTTATGACATCACTGGAGATTGCAGAGGTGGTTAGAAAATACAGGAGACACAACACCATTCCCAAACCTGCCCTATGGATATTCTCACTGTTGGCTTACCTGTCTTGTTGGCAATCCTTTTGGCTGCAGCCTGTAGACTTTAGACTGTCTAACTTTCTACTTAAGAACTAGGAGCAGGAAAAGGCCATTCAATCCCTTTGAGCCTGCTCCACCATTCAATACGATCATGGCTGATCTCATCTTGACCTCAACTCCACTTTCCTACCTGCTCCCAATGATCTTTCAACTCATTCCAAATCCAAAATGTATCCATCTCCTCCTGAAATTCGTTTGTGTCCTGGCATCCACCATACTCTGGGCTCGTGTATTCCACGGCCTCACAACCCTTTGAGAGAAGTGACTCCTTCCCATCTCTGTTTTAAATCTGCAATCCCTTATGCTAAAACGATGGCCTCTCATTCTAAATTTCCCTACGCTTGGGTGGGGGACAATTCCTGAGACAAAGTCATGGGGGGGAACGACCAGAATTATCTTGGGCTATAATACACCTTCCAGGTCAGGTGTATCACTTAAAACCACATCTTTCATTTCAGCTCACACTATGAACTTCTGTTTTTTTATTCAGTGAGGCAGAATGTTTTGTGCAGGCTCCAAATAAATAAATCACACTGAACATTAGATGCATAGTTGGCAAGAAGTTATCAATAAAGAAGGAATGTATATAAATCTCTGCTGAGTGCCTTATGCAAGACATGTGCAATGTGACTTATGAGTATAGCCAGGTATGCGCATTGGTAATACATTGTTAACTATTGGAGACTCTTCCATTGTTTTTGTAATCCCACAGTCAATGCAATAGTGTTTACGCTTCGGTTGACGAAGCAATGTTTTATAACTCTGCGGTCCGACTAAACCCCAGGTCTTTTTTTAATATTCATTCACAGGATGAGGGCATTGTTGGCTAGGCCAGCGTTACTGCCCATCCCTAATTGCCCAAAGGGCAGTTGAGAGTCAACCGCATTGTTGTGGGTCAGGAGCCACATGTAGGCCAGACCAGGTAAGGATGACAGTTTCCTTCCCTAAAGGACATTAGTGAACCAGATGGGTCCTTCTGACAATCAGCAATGGATTCACAGTCATCATTAGACTCTTAATTCCAGATATTTATTGAATTCAAATTCCACCATCTGCCATGGCAGGATTTGAACCCAGGTCCCCAGAACATTAGCTGGGTTTCTGGGTTAGCAGTTCAGTGATAATGCCACTAGGATGCCAACTCCATGTCGTCTGAGACATTGAGAGTGGTGCCAAAAGCCAGCATAAGACTGGGCTTTGCAATTGTAATGACCGCTTGAAATTGTTGACATGAAATTTAATGAGACTGGGCCATGGGCGAGTTTTGGGTATCAGTTGGGATGTGGCCTCAGTTCTGTGGTTGGGCCTAATGAAAAGAGAAAGAAGTAACTGAATTAGAAAGGGAGGAGCCCAATCTACTGCTGACCCAGAATATTTCTGTGCGATTCTTGAGCGATATTGCCATGGCCAGTGGAAAAACTGAATCAAGTGCTTGGTGTACACATTGGTGAGAATTTCAGGTGGATTTCTGCAATAGATTAGCACATGATTCATATATTCAATGTGCCTAACACTGGTGTCAGGTAGGGAGCTGGATCATTTGAAGTTATTGGCCCAGATAACCACTATACTATCAGGTGAGTTGCGCACATCAATTCATTTCCACAATACTCTTTTCTCCGTAGCAACAAGTACAATGAGAATCAACTTCAGACCAAGTGAGTGTGTGTCCTCTCAGCATGGCCGAGAGTTCAAACTAAGGTTGCCAACCCTTCGGGATTGACCTGTCATCTCCAGACTGTTCAGAGGAAAAGTGAGAATGGCTTTTTCTAACTTTTTAACATTTGTTTTCACCAGGATATAAAAATATTGAAAATTGCGAAGTAAAAGGCAGCTTAGTGGACATTCAAGTGTCGCCCCATTTGGTAATGAGTGATTTTGCTTTCTGATTAGCATAGGACAACAATGTGCCACAAGACAGGTTTGTCGGCCGACTAATAATTGGAGCTTGTGTGTGTGTGTGTGTAGGGCATGTTGTATGATCGAAACTCAAGGAATTCACTTTGTCACAGTTGGCAATCCTGGTCCACATAAAACCAATAATGTCAGCTTGGTTTTCATTGCTTTCGAGTTTTCATATCAAACATTGATCTATGGTGAAATGTAAGTTCATATTTTCCCTTAGAGATACTGCCAGACTTCCATCTTTCCATTGAAGTTCCATTGATGTTTGTCTTGTGAACGAATCCAGAACTATGGATCACTGTTTCAAAATAACGGACCTCCTACTTAAGACAGAGATAAGAATAATTTTTTTTCTCACAGAGGATCATGAGCCTTTGGAACTCGCCTCCACAAAGGACAATAGCAGAAGCGTCTCTGAGTCTTTTTCAAGGCAGAGGTCACTAGATTCTTGTAACCAAGGAGATGAAATGCTTAGTGAGGCCAGGAACGTGGAACAATCAGATCACCCATGATTTTATTGAATGGTGGAGGGGCTGAATATTCCACACCTACCGGGCTCAGTTAGCTCAGTTGGCTGGATGGCTGGTTTGAGGTACAGAGTGACTCTCCTCGCCTCACCTGAGTTGTGGTGAACCTTAGATTAAACTTCCACCAGTCGTCTCTCTCTCTAAAGACAGAGCAGCCTTATGGTCTGGTAAGGCTGTGGCAACTTTACTTTTGATTAGAGTAGTTTGGTGACTACTTCTGGACGTGGTGGGCCAAAGGGCCTTATTCTGTGCCCTAGGCACCTATGACTTATGACTGTATGCTCCTAATTCATATATTGCTATATACAGCACAACACAAACAGGTCATTTGTCCCAACAGATACAAAACACTATAATATGCTCCAGTTGAAGGGAATTCAACAGATACCTCTCTGCATAAAAATGATGAGAAATTTGAACACCCTATCATGTGGAATATACGCTCCAGAGGTAGTAGGAACTGCAGATGCTGGAGAATCTGAGATAACAAGGTGTGGAGCTGGATGAACACAGCAGGCCAAGCAACATCTTAGGAACAGGAGGGCTGATGTTTTGGGCCTAGACCCTTCTTCAGAAATGGGGGAAGGGAAGGTGGTTCTGAAATAAATAGGGAGGGGGGGAGGCGGATAGAAGATGAATAGAGGAGAAGATAGGTGGAGAGGAGACAGACATGTCAACGAGGCGTGGATTGAGCCAGTTAGGATGAGTGTATGTAACGAGGTAGGGAGGAGATAGGTCAGCCCAGGGAGAACTGACAGGTCAAGGGGGGGATGAGGTTAGGAGATAGGAGATGGAGGTGGGGCTTGAGGTGGGAGGAGGGGATAGGTGAGAGGAAGAACAGGTTAGGGAGGCGGGGACGAGCTGGGCTGGTTTTGGGATGCGGTAGGGGGAGGGGAGATTTTGAAGCTTGTGAAGTCCGCATTGATACCGTTGGGCTGCAGGGTTCCCAAGTGGAACATGCGTTGCGGCTCCTGCAACCTTCGGGTAGCATTGTTATGGCACCCCCTTCCCGTCCCCATTTCTGAAGAAGGGTCTAGGCCCAAAACGTCAGTCTTACTGCTCCTCTGATGCTGCTTGGCCTGCTGTGTTCATCCAGCTCCAAACCTTGTTATACTATATGGATATATATATGCTCCAGTTGAACATTCTCCCACCTCACATTACCAACAAGTCCTATGATTCCTATAGCCCCAGTGTTTAACAGGCTTACCTTCAAATACAACCATGCTACTCACTTTAACCATTCCACATGGTAGGGTGTTCAAATTTCTCACCGTTTTTATGCAGAGAAGATATCTGTTGAATTCCCTTCTTAGATTTACCAGCCCTGGTTTTAGATACTCCACCTAGTGAAAACAACTTCTCTAAGTCCAGACTGTTGAAACCCTGGTATATCTCCAGAGTCTCAATCAGACCGTCTCTCAGACTTCTAACCACAGCCTCTCAAGCCTTTACTTACCAATGTGACCGCTTGGTTCTGGTATCTTTGTTGTAAATCTTTTTTGCATTTTCGCCAATATATCTACATCCTTTTTGCAATACGGAGACCAGCACTCTTCACAGAGCTCTTAGTGTGGTCTAACCAAACCTCAACATAAGTCTAATATAAATTCTCTGCTTTTGGTTGTATTCCTTGGGATATCAATTCACAAAGTTTTGTTTGCATTTTTAATAGCAATTTTTTATGACATTTTCTGTCTTATTTCAATATAACCACAGCTGCCAGATTGCTTTAAAGTTAACGAATAAAATGTAGGCTATAAATAAATTGAATGTTTGTCTATTGTTCAGAAGACATTCATACACACTCCCACACACCACACTCGAGATGGGAGGCAAGAGCAAGTCAGGCTAAAAATTTCCTTCGGATTCCTTAACTCCCTCTTAATAAGGTGTGATTCAAGCTGCTTGCTATCAGTTGTTCCATCCCTCCCAGAGCTGGGATACTCTGCTTCCCCCACATGAAACTCCTTTCGTTGACCCTGCCAAAAAATTGCTCAACTTGTACAAGCCAAGGGTAAAGGAAGAAACAACCATCATGCAAATACATACAAACCTGTGATACTGGGCATCGAATCTCAGTCATACTTTGGATAGAAGAGGATTAGAATGAAACCGGGGGCCAATGTAATGGGCACTGATGTCATGGTATCGCTGCTATTAGAAGGGGAAATTGTTGGAGCTGGGAAAGCAGAGATACTAGTTAGGGAAGGTGGTGATATCACTAAACTGGTAACCTAGAGAACTCAAGATACTGCTCAAATCCCACTAGGCCAGATAATGTGTTTAAATTAAATAAAAATCTGAACAACAAGGTTTGTAAAATAACTACACAGAGGCCAACATCTCTTCCCCCTTTTTTCATGTGTGTACAGCTTGGAGTCAGTCCCTATACTGAGGGGACCATCTCAATCACCTGTTTATATCGGTCAGCCAGAGCTCCCTGATTGGCCCAGGTTAACAACCCCAATTAGGGGTCTCACAGTCAACAAGACACCCTTGGTTCCAATTACTACAGATTGTTTCATGGCGACCATTATCAATTGTTTGTAAAATCCAATCTGCTTCACTTATGATCTTCAAGGAAGATATTTCTGTCACCCTTACATGGCCTGGCCTACATGTGACTCCAGGCCCAAATTTCTGGCCAAATGGCCTACTCCAGCACCTATTGTCTATTGTCTATTGTCTCATGGATTGTAGATATTGCAGGCTGGGTCAGTATTTATCGCCCGTCCTTAGTTGCCCAAGAAGAGGTGGTGGTGAGTTTCCTGCTTGAACCACTGTAGTCCATGTGCTGTAGGTAGATCCAGGGTGCAGTTCTAGGATTTTGACCCAGCAACACTGAAGGAACAACAATACATTTCAATGTCAGGATGGTGAGGGGTTTGGTGGTGTTCCCGTGTATATTCTGTCCTTCTCCTTCTGGATGGTGGTAGTTGATGTGTTGGGAGGTGCAATTAAAGGAGTCATGGAGAAATTTGCAGTGAACCTTATACACGGTACACACTGCTGCTACTGATGATCAGTGGTAGCTGATATGAATGCTTGTGGATGCTACCCCAGTCAAATAGATTGCTTTCTCCTAAATGGGGATAAGCTTCTTGAGTGCTGTTGGAGACACACTCATCTAGGCAAGTGAGGAATATTACGTCACACTCCTGACTTGAGCCTTGCAGATGGTGGACAGGTTTTGGGGAGTCAGGCGAGTTACACAAAGCAGGATATCTGGCCACTGACCTGGACTTATAGCCACAATGGTCAGTCCAGCTGAATTTCTGGTCAATGGAAGCCTACTGCATGGTGATAGTGGGGAATTCAGTGATGGTAATGCCATTGAATGTCAAGGATATCAAGGTTAGATTCTGTTCTATTAAAGTGGTCATTGCCTGGATTTATAGAGTGTGAATATTTATTGCCACTTGTCAGCCCAAACCTGGATATTGTCCAGGTCTTGCTGCATTTGGATATGGACTGCTTCAGCATCTGAGGAATTGTGAATGGTACTGAATATTGTACAATTGTCAATGAATGCGTACACATTAACCTTATGATAGAGAGAAGATTATTAATGAAATAGCTGATTATTTCAGCCTAGGACACTATCCTGAGAGCTAGGCCTCTTGTGGGACCGTGGTAGCACCTCTATATCTGAGCAAGGGTGCCTAAGCTCATGTCCCACCTACCATTAGAGGTGTGTAATAACACCTCTGGAAAGGTTGATTAGAAATCAAATACCCTGAGAATCTGCTGAACAGATTCCCTGGAGTTGAGATGCTGACCATCAACAACCACAAGCATCTTCCACTATGCTGGGTATGACTCCAAACAGTGGAGAGCTTTTCCCTGATGTTCACTGATGCCAGTTTTACCAGGGCATTTTGATTTCTGCATTCAGTCAAATGTAACCTTGATCTCAAGGGTTGTCACTCTCACCTCACCTCTGGAATTCAACTCTTTTGTCCATGTTTGAACCAAAACTGAGATGCGGCCAGGAGCCGAGTAGCTCTGCAGCACCAGTACTGAGCGTTACAGAGCAGCCAGTTGCTAACTAGGTACTGCTTGGGAGCACCATTAATGATACCTTCCATCACTTTACTGATGATCAAAGGTAGACTTTTTTTTATTTATTCATTTTGTGAGATGTGGGTGTCACTGGCTAGCCAGCATTTATTGCTTGTCTCCAGTTGCTCTTGATATGGCAACAATTGGCCAGATTGGATTTGGTGTCACTGGCTAGCCAGCATTTATTGCTTGTCTCCAGTTGCTCTTGATATGGCAACAATTGGCCAGATTGGATTTGCTCTGCTTTTTGTGTACAGGACGTACCTGAGTAATTTTCCACATTGTCAGGGTTGTAACTCTTACTGAAATAGTTTGATTGGGGGAGCAGGAAGTTTTGGAGCACAAGTCTTCAGTCATATTGTTGGAATGCTGCCTTCAAACAATTAAATGCCACTTCATCCTTTCTCAACCTCAACCATTTCTCAATATCACATGGAGTCAATTATATTTGATAAAGACTGGCATCTTTGATGCTGGGGGCATCCAGAGGAGGGCAATATGGATCATCCACTTCATACTTCTGCCTGAAAGTTGCTGTAAATGATTCTGCCTTATCTTTTGCACTGATATGTTGGGCTCCCCGTATTTGTGCAGTCACCTCCTCCAGTGAACCGATTAATTACCCACCATCATTCATGACTGGATGTGCCTGTGTTGGACAGTAACTTCGAGCTGTGTGACACCCACAATCCCTGAATATTACATTACAAAAATTAGAGTGGCCGTAAAGTTAGGTGGGCATCTCAACACGTTCTCACACACCAACAGCTTTCTCAGGTAATTTTTAAAAACCCTTCTCTCATTAGCAACCTTGTTACTCAATTTAGGTCAGGTTTCTATTTTAATCTGTATTTAAACATTCATGGGGCCTATTACTTGCTTTAGACACTTCAGGTGCAGGCTGTCCCACTAAGAAATTGTTGGGTTTTTTTCTCCCTCTCCCCACTTCCCCCAAACCCCCAAAGCATTAGCATGGCCAATGCCAATTTCTACCCAATAGATTTACGTAAACAAACAGTGACGTGATCACGATTACATTGGAAGATGCTTCACTTGCATTGAGAAACTATAGAAGGTTATGGGAAGATTTCACTGAGGTGTTCAAACTTTGTTATAGTTAAGCAAGCAATGCTGTTTTATTATTTGATAGAGGGTCATCACCAGAAGGATGCAGAATTGTAGAATGGTGCTAGCACAGAAAGAAGCCATTTGGTCCATTTACTCTTTGCTGTTTTTTTTCTGAAACAACAATTCATCTTTTGGCACTTCCCTCCCTTTGCCCTATAGGCCTCTGCTTTTCTTCTCTTCAGGCAATGAACCAATTCCATTTAGAAAACTCACTTGAGCCTTTCTGCACCACAGTCTCAATGCGTGCAATTTAGATCCTAATCGCTTTCTGTGTGGCAAGGTCCTTTCGTATATCACCCATTTCATTTGTTCCCAATTGCCTTAAATAAGTGCCCTCTGGTTCTTGATATTTTCATGAATGGGAACAGTTTCTCCCATTCTATTCTGTCCATACCCCTCATTACTCTGAACCTCTTGATCCAACCTCCTCTTAACATTCTATTCTCTGAGGAAAGCAATTTCTCCAATCCATCCACACCAAACTCCCTCAAAATATTCAGAAGAAAGTCTAGACAATAGCTTTTTCTTCTTTTGGAGGTAAATGAATGGTATTGCATTCCAGATGGAATTTGATTGGTCAAACTATCAGATTAAAAGCAAAACACAACTTTTTTCAGTTGTTAAAATACAACAAAACAAAGAAGGAATTGGAATAGCAACTCAACTGAAAAACCTAACAGATTCATAGATGCATTAACTATTACTAAGTAACTGTTCCAATATAGTAACATCCCATAAACACACCCTTGGCAAATGGCAAATTCAGAAAACATGTTGTCTTACATGCAACTCCCGTACGAGGTAGGGAACCTATAGCTTTTAACTGTAAGCGAGAGAGGAAAAAAATAGCTTTCACTTTTTCAAGAACTCAACAGGAACTGTTGAAATCTAAACTGAAGCTTGGGGTTCTGTGGAAGGTTGAACCCACCGATTCAGGTTGCTTCTATTATTCCAACTTTGGGAAAAAAACATTAGGCCTGTTTACTCTAGAGGTTCTGGTAGACTGCTTGTCACATCTGCCTTAAAACCTCTCTTCAAAAAAAAGGACAAAATAACCTCTTAAACCCACAGCATCATCACAACTGAAATACCTCATTCCTGGAGCATTTAGTGATTTTTTTCACATCCTTCCTAAAGTGCGGCAAAATATTTCGTAAAAGAACCAGAGGGAGATGAAGAGAGCATTCTTTTTAATATAGTGGCTAAAAAAGTCATGTCAGGAGATTCAATGCTAACTTTTAAACAGGAATTGGATAAAAACTTGAAAAGGGGAGAGAAAAGGATCATGGTGATGGGGATTGCCTTAGGTTTGATGATAGGTCTTGCAAAATCCAGCACTAACACAATGAGCCAAATGTTCTCATTTCATGCTGCACCATTCAGAAACAGGCCTGAAGTCAGCTGTGAAGTGCCCATGTGTTTAAATAACCTTGTCAACAAGTTGCCAACAAGGATTCGCAAGGCAAGCGTTGATCTAGGTCCCAGCAAGAAGCTGGCACTTTCAGGAGAAGAATTGAAAAAAACAGGACTGGCAAAAACAATAAAATAAAATGTTTATGAGGTCAAAAATGCAGCGTAATCAAATAAAGGCAATGACATAAAAATCTGCCATATGGTACATTCAATGATGCTGCGTTCCCCAAGGAGGAGTTCTGTTTGGCAGAAAAGCTGGGATTCTGCTGCAGATTCATAAATAACTACCCCTCACAGTAATACTTCATGCCAAATGTTAAAATAATTTAACGTTTGTGTACTGTCAAACTGGGCAGGTTTGTTGGACTAATGAATTCTCTCCTCCCACTATCAGAAATATGTCCCACGCCCCCACCTCCACCACCACTCCCCCTGCCCGACCTCCCCCAAGTTGTAGAATTATAAATTGGAAATTATTTCAGTCATGACTCACTGAAGCTGGTTACCAGGACGCTCAGCAGCTCATGTGACTACTGTAGCTAACTTTAGCCTTCTTGCTCTTCGAAAAGAGGTGAAGCAGTCACGGTATTGGGGGAAGTTTTGGGGGTGAAATGAATTGAGGTGAGCAACATTCCCATATTCAGCCATTGAATGATGCCTAGAGAAATTTTTACTGAGTCCAACACCCATACTGCGAAGGTCAGAAATCACACGACACAGGTTTTAGTCCTACAGGTTTATTTGAAAACACAAGCTTTCTGAGCCTCACTCCTTCTTCAGGTGTTAGTGAGAGAGATAGTATCAGACACAGAATTTATAAGTGAAAGATCAAAGGATCACACCACTGATGAAGATGTATTAAACAACCTAATTTGCTGTTAACATATAAATTCTGTGTCTGATACTACCCCTCTCATTAACACCTGAAGAAGGAGTGAGGCCCTGAAAGCTTGTGTTTTCAAATAAACCTGTTGGACCATAACCTGGTGTCGTGTGATTTCTGACCTTGTCTACCCCAGTCCAACGCCGTCACCTCCACCTTCACATCGTACTGGGTAGGTTGAGGGGCTACACAGAAACATAGGAGCAGGAGTATGCCATTCAGCATTCGAGCCTGCTCTGCTACTCAATATGATTGTGACTGATCTTTTAACTCAGTCGCCTGTTCCTGCTTTCACCCCACATTCATCGATCCCTTTAGCCCGTAGAACTCTATGTAATAACTCCTTGAAAACATTCAATGTTTTGGCCTCAACTGCTTTCAATGGCAGAGAATATCATAGGTTCACCACCGACTGGGTGAAGAAATTTCTTCCCATCTCAGTTCTAAATAGCCTATCCCCATTCCTCAGACTGTGACCCCTGGTTCAGGGCTCCCTGGTCTCTGGGAACATCCTTCCAGCAAATAGCCCATGTAGTCCTGTTAGACTTTTACAGGTTTCTATGTGACCTCCTCTCATTCTTCAAAGCTCCAGTGAATATAGTCCTCACCGATCTAGTCTCTCCTCATATATCAGCCCAGCCATTCCAGGAATCAATTTGGTAAACTTTCGTAGCCAGAAGGTCCTTCCTAAGATAAGAAGACCAATACTGCACACAGTATTCCAGGTGTGGTCACACTTGGGTGGGTTGATTTGTAGCAAATGTAGATAGTGGATGCCCATGGGTAGGGCGTTTACATGGCTTCAGTTTGGAACTCAGAAGAACATTCTTCTTCCTCCAGTGCCACAAGAAACCTTTTAAACTATACGCCACTGCTCCAAGCTCATTCAGGCCATGCGATTAGGAAGGCAGCCAGGCCTCACCGACCAACTGGCAAAGCTGAAGAAGGTCCCATTCAACTTCAAGCCATTAAAATAACACAAAGAACTGGAAATTCTGAATATCTGAAATGCAAAACAGAAAATGTTGGAGAAACTCAGTATCACATCATAGCATCCCTACAGTGTGGAAACAGGCCCTTCGGCCCAAAAAGTTTACACTCACCCTCAGACATCCCACCTAGACCCATCTCCCTATAACCCACCTAATCTACACATCCCTGAACACTACGGGCAATTTAGCATGGCCAGCCCACCTAGCCTGCACATCTTTTGGCTGTGGGAGGAAACTGGAGCACCCAGAGGAAACCCATGAGACATGGGGAGAATGTGCAAACTCTACACAGACTGTCGCCCAAGGGTGGGATCGAACCCAAGTTCCTGGCGCTGTGAGGCAGCTGTGCTAACCACTGAGAGGTCTGGCAACATCTGTGGAGAGAAAGAAGAGTTAATATTTCAAGTCCAGTGACCATCAAGATGTTAACTCTGCTTTCTATCCACAGATGCAGCCATGCCTACTGAGTTTCTCCAGCACTTCTGGTTTTGTTTCAACTTTTGGTCACTTTCATAGAGCTTTTGTATAAGGGAGAGGACATGGGTTTAAGGTGAGAGGAGAAAGATTTAAAAGGGACCTGAGGAGCAACTTTTTCACCCAGAGGGCAGTGTTTGTATGGAACAACCAGTCAGAGGAAGAGGTAGAGGGGAGTACAATTACAACACTTAAAAGACATTTAGACAGGTATATGGAAACGGTTTGGAGTAATATGGGTCAAATGCAGGCAAATGGGACTAGTTCAGATTGGGAAACTTGGTCAATATGAATAATTTGGATCGAAGTGTCTGTTTCTGCTCCATATGACTCTATGAAGGGGCTGATTTTCATGTTACATCAGCTGTAACAATCCTACTGATGCTACCCACAGCCTGTGGTTGGAAACAAGGGGTTCTACTGTAGCTTTTGGAAGGAGCAGATGTATCTGTACGTGTTCCAAAGACCCTCAGTAATGATGCCATACTAAAATGTAGTTATGCTGTTGCTGCTCTTATGCAATAAATCTTCTTGTTAACTTGGAACAGTGCCTCTCGTGTACGCTACAACGGTGTAGCCTCTACCACTAACCATTAGATGGGTCCTGGAGACAATAGAAACAAAAGAAGACTGGTGTCAGCAAATTATCTCAATCAACTCTTCTGCAGTATCACAGACTAGAAGCAGTGACTGTGTAAGAACTGCCAGTCCATGCATAGAGCAGCTGCCTGAACTTAAAATTGCAATCCATCAGATCAGATTAAGAATGCCATAAGTAAATCTCCTGCTTCATTTCGAGTGACCTGCTTTCCACTGAGCAAGGTGGATGAGGGAACCTCAAACTTCACCTCAAAAAAGGCACAATGCAAATTTAGCTGGTTGGAATTATTTCATATCCATAACCAACCAAATTTCTTTAGCATTCATTTAGTTTGATGGGTACTGTGTATTGAAAACAGTGTACTTCTGATGGGACATGAAAGCTGAAGTCTTGTCCACCTGCTCTGGATGACACAATTCAAAGAGGAGCAGACTGGTGTCCTGATCAACAATCCCCCCTCAATAATACTAGTAAAACAAATTTGACTGAGTGTTCATCCTATCAGTGTTTGTGTGCAAATTGTCTGCTGCATTAGTATAATAGCAACTGAACAATAATTATAATGGCTAGGAGGCACTCTGAGAAGCTTTTCAGATATATAAGGCAGACTGATTGCATTTGAAAAGTAAAGTACATTGACACAAGCTTCTGCATTGTTTTAATAATCCAATTTTACAGAAAAGGAAAGTTATTCATTCAGGTTAAAATTTGCACACGCGGAAAAAACACAATCCAGCAAACCAATTGGAACTCTCCCCATCGATTTAAATCTAAATCCCAAAGCAGTTGGCTGAAACTTAATTGAATTTCTAATTTCCCAAAAAGAGGATGGTTAAAAGAAACACATGGAGCTGCTGAACACTATGAAAGATTAAACCATGTTTATAAATAACCAGTACAAATTTACAGATGAATGTGATTGTCATCTCCAGAATGTGTTAAGTGAGTGTCTCTGGCAGGAAACAGGTGGCCAGTTGAAAAGTTTCTTGGTATCCTACTTCACTCTGGCAAGGCTTTCCCACAGAGATGCCTTCTGAGCATGTCAAGCATTTTCTATCAATGCAAACTGCCCTCTTAATTCCAAGCTTCTCCATCTTTATTCTTTCAAGTCTAATTAAAGCTGTATGCTGGTTGGCAACATTAGTTATAACACTGCCCTTTCACTCCAGGGGCATCCAACAAACGCAACCCAGACAGGCAGAATGCAGGTCTAATTTTCACCGCCTGTGAAGAGCTAGTATCAGATGAGTCTGGACTATCCTAATTCAGTTCCCAGCAAACACGAATTTAAAAGCATAAGAATTTGGGCTAATGGTACGAACTCAACAAGTGCTCTTTTGCATTACTCTTTGTTTGTTTTCCCAAAAATACATGCTATTTGTAAAATTTGTATATGTATATTGCATAATAGCTCAAATTTGAAATTGCATGCAAACCATCACATGTCAATTTGTTTCAATACAGTATATGAAGAAACTCACTATATGCTGTTACATTTGCAATATACATTTGCAGTGGATATCGAACATTTTCTGGTGCCCAGAGCCCCAGAAATATTACATGGTTTCCAGCCCCTCAGAGTACTATGCAAGACCATCTTAGTTTCATTATCCCATTTAGTCCTTATAGTCACTGCCCCAAGCTTCAGAGGATTTCTTAGCCCATAGTTCTAGTCCTTGGAATGCGTCCACCAGCAACACCCAATCATCAACAGCTGTTTACGCTGGAAGACCAGCATGCTTCAGGCAGACCAACAATGTCTTTGAAGGTTTGCATTGCTCCTGTACTCAGTCACTCTAGCCAAAAAATCCAGAGGAAAGATTCCAACCCCTGAATACATCACAGTTGAGAGGAGGGCCAACAAAACGGAAAAATTCAGACCACTACCTTCTTGAAAGCTACAGATTCATTCAGTCAAATGCTGAAATGACAAGCCCAATTAAAAGTTTCTTTCGCAATGAAACTACATCCTAAGAATTGCAAAGTGGGTTTATTTATTTCATGAGAAACATCCTTTAATTGATTAACTCATACGGCATGATCATATCTAATTCAGATAATGTAGCATGGACTATTCTCTTGAGAAATGGCAGCTTCAATGGATTCAGGCAGGTAATCCAATTGAACATTCCCATTTTGTTACTTCCCGAGTCATTAATATAGTGCTTGGTGTGCACAGCACATGGTCCATGAACAAATATCATGAAGCGATATCCAGCCAAACATTGAACTGGATAAGAATGAAGGAACTACAAAACATGGATTGGGTTCAGCTGTTACCCTGAGAAGACATCCAACCTGTCTTCAAGAGAATCAATAAACACTTGTTAGCTGGAAAAAAAAGGTACTGACATTGATGTGGCACCTTTCACCGCCTCATGATAGCTCAAAGTGCTTTGTAGTCACTGAAGGGCTTTTGAAGTGTAGTCACTGTTGTACTGTAAGAACACAGCAGACAATTTTGCACACTGATAACGTAGTGTGGAGCTGGAGCAACACAGTAGGCCAGGCAGCATCAGAGGAGCAAAAAAGCTGACGTTTTGGGTTGAACCCTTCTTCAGAAATGGGTCCCGACCTGAAACATCAGCATTCCCATTCCTCTGATGCAGCCTGGCCTGCTGTGGTCCTCTTGCTTCACACTGTGTTATCTCTGGCTCCAGCATCAGCAGTTATTAATGTCTCTGAATTTTGCACACAGCCTGCTCCCCAAACTTGTAATGAAATATTTGCTTATGTTCAGCCATGAGAGAATCACCTTTTGCGAGAGGCCAGAGTCTGCCACTGACATAATAACACCATTTACACCTGAGAAGAGAAAGGTTGTAAAATATCTAAGCAATGAAAAATGTGCGAATGCAATGTCTATGATTTATCAGTGTGGAAAAGTGAGACTTGAAATATTACTTGAATCAGAACAATTAAACACAATGGCTTTGTGTTCAGACTGTGTGAACATCCCACCATGCAGGGCTTGCAATGAAACACTCATCTTAGCATTACCTCTTAAAATTTGCAAAATGCAGTATGCCAGTACCTGGCCATTCAGCTCACAAGTTGCCTCAGAAGTGATGGAAAGATAACATCTCCCTCCAAAAGTGCTCAACTGAGCTTTTATTATTTAGGATTGGAGGATAATGAAGGCACCCCGAGTGTGATCCTTGTTGTAATCCTAACATGTTTCCGTCATGTATTGTGGCGTTCTGTGTTAAATTTTTTTTGTATTTGGGTGTCAATGAAGAAAAACATAATGAACATTTAGTTCCCTGCTCACTCTCTTCTGGGGGTAATGTTTTTTCTTGCTCCTGGACTCCGATAGCTTGACTGGTCAAGTGGCTTCAAGTGGTTCTCCATATTTAAGTCTGGTCAGTGACTGCTGGCTGGGAGAAGGGTCATGGGGTAAAGGATGATGTCCACACACAATAATCTTCTATTAATGTTGTCACTGAGCAGGCACCAGGAGAGGAGCAAACCCTGGTTCGCATTTGTGGTTCTCACACCCTTGTCTAGCAGGATGGAAAGCGAGGTATTCAATTCCCATTCCAGAGCACTTAGTTCGTTCTGATACTCCAGAGTTCTACTGATAGAACACAGTGCTGTTGGAGGTGTCAGCTTTCCGGCAAGATGTTAAACTGAGACCTTCTCAGGTGGATGTAAATGATCTCATGGTACTGTTTGAGGAAAATCTCGAGAATTCTTACAATGTGCCAGCCAAACTTATCCTTCAATCAACACCAAAGAAGGAGATTATCAGGTCACAATTTCCTTGGGATTGTGAGAGCTTGCTGTGCAAAAATTAGTGATTTTTCTACATTGCAGCAGTGACTACATTTCAAAAGCTTACAGTCCTTCATCGTTTTGAAAGTGCTTGGGGAAGTTGAAGTCATAAAATCTGTATTTAAATGCATCTTATTTTTGTTCAAATTCGTTATTTCAACAACTTGTCTTTCTTTGAAAGCCAACTGAACATAGATAAGTTTGGATCCTGGCACCTTCCTGGGCAGCTAAAAATAACAAGAGCTCAACATTTCTGGCCCTTCTTCAAAATGATAAATCTGTTTTCTCTCTCTACAGATGGTGCCAGATCTGCTGGATTTCTCTAACAATTTCTGTTGCTTTTTTTTCAGATCCTCAGCATCTGCAGTTCTTTGTTTTATTGTGGAATTCAACGTTTACTGGCAAACTACCAACTAGCCGGCTGTAGGGACATAGCTTTTCTCCCAACTCAGGTGTTGGAAAATATAAGTCAGAAGATTGACCATGAGCCTTGCTACATGAGTATCATAATGGCATAATATTCTGTTTATTACATACAGTTATATATTACCATATTGATGTAATTATTTATAATTAAGCAACATAAGTAATTACAATTTCAGTAACAAAGTTTTCTCTAGTCTTCGTTTTGGAGTTCACAAATTTATTTTTTAACAGTGACATTTTAGAGATTTATTAGAAATGGGAGAAACTAGTACTGAAAAATGAGAAAACCAATTCCTCTAAATCTTGATTGAAAATCTGATTAAAGAGCAGGAAGAGAACTGACTGAGAATTCCAAGAGGTTTTTTGCAGAAATAACTCATGGTAATTATATAGGTAGAAAATATGTGCAACCAAAATAGCTAGTCTCAATATCAGACTCATAAAATTTAAATGCATCTTTTGTCTTTCTAATTAGGAAATCCTAATAAATGATTCCAAATTAATGACCAAATTAAAAACTGCTTCTGCATTTTTCATTCCCTTCCCATATGCCTGGACAGACCTGATGACCAAGACTGTAACTTGGTTCCTCTGTCATATTGCTTGCAGATTTCTTCCGGTGTTTTTTTCCCTTGGTGAGATGATATATTCTGTTACTTCTGCACTCCCTAGGCAATGCAGATTATTTCAAGGAATGTTATTTTTAACCTGAATCATCCTCCCTTGCAGACTTTACACTCTTCAGTCTTTCACCATCACTTTGAATATCGCAAAGAGGATCAGGTGGAGTTGTTTAACATTCCGCATTTAAGCCCACTAACCTAAAGTGCTATCCTCACACTGTGAAATTTGTGGAGATCTGTGGTATTCCCTGCCCAGTGAAGCAGTCAAGGCTGCCTTGTAGAAAGTTTTTAAGGCAAGAATAGGTAGATTTTTGAACAGTAAGGGAATTAAGGGTTATGCTGAGATGGCAGGTAAGTGGCACTGTGTCTATGACAAAGATCAACCAAGATCTTATTGAATGATGGAGCAGACTCAGTGGGTTGGATGGCCCACTCCTGCTCCTATTTTTTATGTTCTTAGGTTCACACCTTGGAGTGCCTCAACCTCTTTTATTGAGACCATGCAAATTGAGTGGATCATCTAAAGATGTGATCGTATGGTTTCAATATCTCCACAAACTGCAACTCCAGCAATTGTCTGCCCCTATCGGACGTCAGAGCCTCAGTAGGACGGTTTCTCTCTTTTACTGTAATACAAACAACAAGCAAATGATGGAGTGTTCTGCTTGGTTGTCTTTCCAGTTTTATGTTTAAATACAGCGCATAGTTGTCTGCTCAAACGATTTCTCTAACCGAAGCATACAACGGAATTGCAGAATGGTGATGGCACAGAAGAAGGCCATTCAGCACATTGTATCTCCAAATGACCATCTCACTCAGTGCTACTCTCCTGCTTTCTGCCCATAAACCTGTACTGTCTTCGTTTTCAAATAATTCCAACTCCCTTTTGAACGATTCAATTGAACTATCTGCCACTCCATTCTTAGGCAGATCATTTCTATCCTTAATCATTCACAGTATGAAAGGGGTTTTCTTCATATCACTTTTACAAATTACTTTAAATCTGTGCCCTCTTGTTCTCTATCCTTTCACAAATGGGAATAATTTCATTTTAGTTTGATTTTGATCTCCTCACAATCTTTTACAAGGACCATAACCACAGAGTCTCCAAATCTAACTCCAAACTGATACTCCTGATCCCTGGAGTTTTTCTCAGCACCCTTTCCTGCATACTCTCCTATGTTTACATCCTTCCCAAAGTGTTGCACCCAGAATTGCACTCAACACTCCAACCGAGATCAAACTGGTGTCCTGTAAAAGTACAGCATAACTTCCTTGTTCTTGTATTCTATCTCTCAACAATAATTCCTAGGAACTGATCAGGAGTATCACTTTGGAGATAGATTGGACATTCTGGGACTATGCATTATGAACCGCTCTCTCCATCAGTCCTACCATCTGAATAACTGAAACACATACACATTCAGGTCCATCTGCTCCTGTTCATCCTCTAGAGTTCTTTGTTATATATTGTCTTTCCATGTTCTTCCAATCAAAATATCACACTTCTCCACATTGAACTTCATCTGTCACCTAATCTACCCAAACCGTCAGTTTGTGTATGTCTTTTTGAAATTCTACACTATTAACATCACTATTTACAAGGCTTTCAAATCTATTCTTTACCATTGCTGTTTAAGTCTGAGAAGAGGTTCCTGCAGTGTCACTGGTTAAGTAACTGGAACTCTGTCCCTTACAGCATTGTGGGTCTGCCTATACCAAATAAACTGGAGTGATTCAGGAAGACAGCTCACCACCATTGTCTAAAAGGCAGCTAGGAACAGGCACTAAATGCTGATTCAACCAGTTATCTCCACACCTCCCCCCCACCTCCATACCCCAATGACTTGAAAAAAATCAATTCTACATTCCAAACATCCTGACAATATTAGCTGTAGCCTACGAATGTCTACAAAAGAAAGCTGGATAATCTTCTAAAGTGCCAAGAAGAGGCCAAGCTAAATGATCTTAATTTGACAACTCAGAGGCTTGTTCTGTGCCAACCACGTGCTCCTCCTTCTCTGTCCACAAGGCTCTGCTTTCAGAGGATTGTAGTTTAGCTCGTTACTTTGCAAATGATCTGCAGCCTTTCAAACGATTGCTAATGTCAGATGTCAAGCACCTAATACAATAAGGAATTGTTCTTGCGGTTACCACCGGTGATTTGGTGACAGGGAAAAAGAAATGTTCAGTTGTGTGTGAGTTTGGTTATTAAATGAATAAACAAGAAGTGGTCTCATGGTAGTGGTGTCTCTATCTATGAGCATGGAGGCCTGGGTTCAAGATCCACTGCTCCTGGGGTGTGCAATATTATCTCTGAACAGGTAATTTGGAAACTATAGAATTATACAGTACAGACCAAGTCCTTCAACCTATCAGGTCTGTGCTGCAAAGTGTATATGAAACGTTTCTTGTGGTGCAGTGGTGGTGTTTCTCCTACTCGAAAGGTGTGTTCCATTAAATTAAAGAATTGTGAATGCTGGAAATCTGAAACACAAGCAGAAAGTACTCAAAAAACTCCATAGGTTTGGCAGCATCTGAGGGAAAAGAACTAACCTTTACAGTGCAATGACTTCATCTGAGAATGTAAAACATTAGCTCTGTTCTTCTTTCAACAGCTACTATTGACCTGCTGAGTATCTCTAACAATTTCTGATTTTTATTTCTGATTTCCAGCATCCACCATTCTTTTGTTTATGTGCAACGTTAACTCTGCTTTCTCTATACAGATTCTAATAGACCCACTGAGTTTCTCCAGCAATTTCTGCTTTTGTTCCAGATCTTGATCATTTATAGTTCTGTGTTTTATTTTAAGGGACAAAATAAATTGGATTGGAAAGTTTCCACCCTAGTCAAATGTAACATTTTGAATTAGTCTGCACCACTCTAATTGACTATTTTAAAACTGGGTCCCTGGCCCACGACTTCTCTCCCACAGGTACTTGGCATCCCATTGGCTTTGTAAGATTGAATTCAGAAGTATCTTATTCTATCCAATCAATGATAATAGTGTTGTTTGATGTGATAATATTGGGAAATTTGACTGGATTGTAGAATTATATCAGTAATTTCTGAGCTCAGAGCCAATTTTGAACTATTCTTTATTTTCAAAAGGAGAAACAAAAGCATTTTTTCATGCTATTTAAGTGGCAAGCTTGCAAACCGAAGTTGTAAATTTACATTATTTACCTTTAACACCGTTCACTGAGCAAGTATCTCAGTGAACTTGCACTGCCTCTGTATTGGTGACATTCTCATGCACCTTGTGAAACTAGATTACTCCAAGTTAACTAAATTGTGTCGTTAAATAGAAATTGGCAAAGGTTTGAGAAAAAGGTGTGCTTTTTGAGTGCATTCCCATTTTTATATTGGGTTAATTTCTGCCAGTTATCTCGAAGCAAGACAGAAAGTAAAATTGCCTGTTGACGAACTTGTAGAGACTTCATCAGGAATAGCAATCGGTGTAGAATTGAAGACAGTCCTTCTCCTAATCTCTAATTTTTTGAATGACATTTGATATTCTATAATAATATTAATGTCCACTCAGTTAGTAAAGATAAGGTCACTGTAGTCCTGCCGGGCTGCAAGATGATTGCTGGTGGTTTAGCCCCAGGGTCACCACACTGCAGGTTATGAATCATAGAACCCCTACATTGTGAAAGCAGGCCATTCAGCCCATTTAGTCTCACCAACCCTCCAAAGAGTATTCTACCCAGATGCACTCCCCTCTCAATTAACCCTTCATTTCCTCAGTGCTAACCCACCTACCCACACACTATGGGCAACTTAGCATGGCCAATCCACCTAACTTGCACATCTTTGGGCTGTGGGAGGAAACCCACTCGGAGACAGGGAGAATATGCAAACACCACTCAGACAGTTTTCCAAGGGTGGAATTGAATCCAGGCTCCGAGTGCAGCAGCACAAACCAGTAAGTCATCACACCATCTAGTTGAGAAGGTTAGCTCCTCATGGTGACCTCAGCTGGCGCAAGATTTAATCCTGTCAGCACTCTGCATTGCAAATCAGCCAACTGAGCTAGCTGACCCCTACTCAGTCAATACCAACAAAATGAAGACCCTCAAATATGAGTTTTCACATTCCCAGTGTTTGCACAATAATTCAAACACATGTAGTTTTCAAACCTGAGTGCTCTGCAGCACAGTAAGTGACGAGCTCACAATCATCATTGACATTCTTTAGCATGAATGAGTTGCCACAGTTCCTGTATTTTGTGTGTGTTTACTAAAGACAGGGCAAAGTGACATTGTCAGGCTAAATGTCACAGTACACAGTGTCCTCCTATAATGCGATAGCTGCATTCTTGTGTGACCTCGCGCTAGAGAAAATCAATGTTTAAAATCACATTATAGGGAAATCACTATAGAAAATCACTAAACCTGTACAGCAGCAAGTTTGCATTATCCGAACAGTGTGCACTTTTCATCGATAGCGTTAACGAAACATGTGTTATAGCAGAACCACCTGAATTGACATAGTGGCACTTTGCTTAGTGTGAAACATGAGTGACAAGTTAGGGGTATGCTTTGTTTCGGTAATGAATGGCAGCAAGCAGTGTACTGCCACTGTGGCCAGATATGGGTTAAATACATCGCATCTGGGGTATGGGGTAGATTCTTGTTTACAAGTATATATTTTATTCATAAACCATTCAGCGCACATTAAATGAAGTTAAAAATTCACATTACCTAAGGGTTAAAGCTAGTCAATTTATTGCAACACTTTATGCAACTATATTACACTTATAGTTAAGATTTGCAATATTCATTTCATATCAAATGTACAGTGCAAGGGGTTTACAGTGGTCCTCCTGTATACTCAGGGGGAAATGAAGGCTAATCTGGAAGAGGCAGGAAAGTGGAGTCGAGGGCCATCAGATCATCCACAACTTTATTGAACTGTTGGAGCAGACTCAATGGGCTGAATGGCCTTCTTTTGCTTCTTATGGTCTTACGGTCTTATAATCTATGGTAGGAAGACATAAAAATGTGTCCTTTTTCCATTGCACATCTAGTGTTGCCCCAGACTTTACTGTCCAGCATCTAATCCTGCACATTGGAACATGTCAGCCTATGGCTACTGGAAGGCCTACAGCTTCAGGCAGACCAAGACAGGTCTTACACTGAGTCACTGTTTGTATTGCTGCTTTGGTTTACTTTTTCTAATTAGCAATTTTACATTTGTCACACACTTTGATACCTAACCAGGTTTCTGCCCCTTTCCAAGCATTATCCACCCACAATGGCCTGACTTGCCCTCTTAAAATCATTGGGTCACAGAGATGTACAGCACAGAATCAGACCCTTCAGCCCAACTTGTCCATGCTGACCAGATATCCTAAATTAATCTAGTCTCATTTGCCAGCAATTGGTCTTTCAAATCCCTCCAAAACATTCCTATTCATGTACTCATTCAGATGCCTTGAGCCTGTTGTAACTACCAGACTCTGGTAGGTCATTCCATATATACACTGCCCTCTGCATTACCTCTTAGGTCCCTTTTAAATCTTTCCCCTCTCACCTTAAACCTATGCTCTAAAGTTGTGGACTCCCCTACCCTGGGAAAAAATGACCTTGGCTATTAACCTGATTCTTATCTTGTACATTTGCACAAAAAAACATTCTTTTAGCTTTAAGGAAAAGCTCCAGCCTCATGGGTGTCTCCCAACTTTTCTTTGGTATTATTTAAGATGTATTTCCTACTCTGAAAATATGCTAACGTCAGGAAGTGTAGAAGTCAAGACACAGTATTTGGCCTCCATCTCTCTTGGTGGAGAGATGGCGGGGGAAAGGTACATTTGGTTAAGGGATGGGTGCACTTTGCTTCTGATGTCACTCTGCCCTCGAGCATCGACCAAACCCTCTCATCTCAGGTCTCCCAATACCCCTAAATTAATTGAGGAAAACTGTTTAAAAGGTTGAAACTTGGATGGACACACAAGGGTAATAAGGGTACAGGAATAGAACAGGAATGGGACTGACTGGAGTCTGCGGAGAGCCGGCATGGTTTCATAGAACATAGACCATTACAGCACAGTACAGGCCCTTCGGCCCTCGATGTTGTGCCGACCTGTCATATCGATCTCGAGCCCATCTAACCTACACTATTCCATGTACGTCCATATGCTTGTCCAATGACGACTTAAATGTACCTAAAGTTGGCGAATCTACTACCGTTGCAGGCAAAGCTTTCCATTCCCTTGCTACTCTCTGAGTAAAGAAACTACCTCTGAAATCTGTCCTATATCTTTCACCCCTCAATTTAAAGCTATGCCCCCTCGTGCTCGCCGTTACCATCCTTGGAAAAAGGCTCTCCCTATCCACCCTATCTAACCATCTGATTATTTTATATGTTTCAATTAAGTCACCTCTCAACCTTCTTCTCTCTAATGAAAACAGCCTCAAGTCCCTCAGCCTTTCCTCGTAAGACCTTCCCTCCATACCAGGCAACATCCTAGTAAATCTCCTCTGCACCCTTTCCAAAACTTCCACATCCTTCTTATAATGCAGTGACCAGAACTGTACACAATACTCCAAGTGCAGCCGCACCAGTGTTTTGTACAGCTGCAGCATAATCTCTTGGTTCCGGAATTCGATCCCTCTATTAATAAAAGCTAAAACACTATATGCCTTCTTAACAGCATTGTCAACCTGGGTGGCAACTTTCAAGGATCTGTGTACATGGACACCGAGATCTCTCTGCTCATCTACACTGCTAAAAATCTTACCATTAGCCCAGTACTTTGCCTTCCGGTTACTCCTACCAAAGTGCATCACCTCACACTTGTCTACATTAAACTCCATTTGCCACCTCTCAGCCCAGCTCTGCAGCTTATCTATGTCTCTCTGCAACCTACAGCATCCTTCGTCACCATCCACAACTCCACCGACCTTAGTGTCGTCTGCAAATTTACTAACCCATCCTTCTATGCCCTCATCCAGGTCACTTATAAAAATGACAAACAGCAGTGGACCCAACACTGACCCTTGCGGTACACCACTAGTAACTGGTCTCCAGGATGAACATTTCCCATCAACTACCACCCTCTGTCTTCTTTCAGCAAGCCAACTTCCGATCCAAACTGCTATATCTCCCACAATTCCATTCCTCCGCATTTTGTACAATAGCCTATTGTGGGGAACCTTATCGAACACCTTGCTGAAATCCATATACACCACATCAACCGGTTTACTCTCATCTACCTGTTTCGTCACCTTCTCAAAGAACTCAATAAGGTTTGTGAGGCACGACTTTCCCTTCACAAAACCGTGCTGACTATCCCCAATCAATTTATTCTTTTCTGGATGATTATAAATCCTATCCCTTATAATCTTTTCCAACACTTTACCAACAACTGAGGTAAGGCTCACTGATCTATAATTACCAGGGTTGTCTGTACTCCCCTTCATGAACTGGGGAACCACATTTGCTATCCTCCAGTCATCTGGCACTATTCCTGTAGACAATGGGCTGAAGGGCTTCCTTCCGTACCTTAATGAATTTGTGATTTTAAGCAGAACTTAGGTGAGGTTGTTGAAGGTCATTGGAATCTTTGGGAACTGTGACCCAAATATAGAACCTCCAGGGGAAGAAAGAATGACAGAAAGGTAATTTGAAGAAAACACAGAGAGTATTAGAGAAGCCCAGCAGGTCTCATAGTATCCGTGGAGACAGAAACATAGTTTACGTTTTGAGTTTGATATGACTCTTTTTCAGAACAGTGCTGAACAAGAGTCATACCAGATTTGAAATGTTAACTCCTGCTATTCTCTCTCCATGGATGTGCCCGGACCTGCTGAGATTCTCCAGCATTCTCTGTGCCTCTTTCAAATTTCCATCACCTGGAGTACATTGTTTTGAAAAAAGTAACTTGATTGTACAAGGAGAAGCAATCCAGCCATTGAAGACCTTTCTTCTGTAGTAATATCATTTGATAAATTAGCTGTAAACAATTTTCTGATGCAGTTCATCTGAAATGTAACATTCAGAGAAAAGTCCTATCCCTTCACTAGCCAAGAACAACACTAGGGTTATTGCATCTACCTATTAAACAGCAACAAAATTTCACTAATTGTGTACACGTGGCTCAATGATGGTGTAGTGTAAACGGTTGGTACATTCAGACAGCTGTTAGCTTTTGTCACGTTTCTGTCTGGTTTCTGGCTATTTGTTGCTTTTAATACTCTTGTAGCCCTGCTAATTGCATGTTGCTGCCTAATTACACACTGCAAGTTGCTGTCCTGGAACCTTGTGCATGTACATTAAAGCACCCAGCTCATCACAACCCTTACATCTCTGAAGCTCTCACCTTTCGCTGAATGTCAAACATTTTGCCCCATATCAGAATGAGACACCTGAACAGTTCTCATCTAGACTTGGGGAGGGAGAAAAGATTGTCAGAATGTCCTTTGGCCACTGGCTCAGTGGTTAACACTGCTGCCTCACAGCGCCAGGGACCCGGGTTCAATTCCACCCTCGGGTGACTGTCCGTGTGGAGTTTGCATATTCTCCCTGTGTCAGTGTGGATTTCCTCCAAATGCTCCGGTTTCCTCCCACAGTCCAAAGCTGTGCACGATAGGTGGATTGGCCGTGCTAAATTGCCTGCAGTGTTCAGGGATGTGTAGCTTAGGTGGGTTAGAAGGGGATGTGTCTGGTTAGGATGTTGTGTGGGTCGGTGTGGACTTGTTGGACTGAAGTGCCTGTTTCCACACTGTAGGGATTCTATGTGATGTGATTGCATCGCCTGGCCAATTAAAAAATGTCATTATTGTGGTTAGTAGGAGGTCTTGTGGTACAGTGGTAGTGTCCGTATCACTGGCCTAGACACTCTGGGTTCAAGTCTTCATACCAGGAAAGATACACTTGTATCATGGTCAAATGGATTGGTTATCAACCTGTCAATCCTCCCCTACCTGCTGGTTGGACATCCCGCAGAAGGCAATGGTGAACCACTGCAATAATCTATCAACCATCATCATGGACTGATCCAATTAAAATCTGTAGTTGTCAATGTCATTTTAAGGCATGTCTTGTGAAAATAGAAAGAATTGTGTTCAAATCTATAACCTCCTCAGGTGCTACAACATCTCCACCTGTGGAAATTTCGGATTCCTGCCCTCTTGTGCATCCATCATTTTGTTGGGGACCACGCCCAGTGTGGATCTAAGACACGTGTTCTGGAATTTCCTCTCAAAGAACTTCATTTCTGCCCCTCTCTATAATACAACTTGAAACATACTTATTGGGCCAAGCATTCAGTTTCCCATGCTCAGCTGTCCTTTGGTCCAGGGCCAGTTCGAGTCTGATTAGAGCCCTGTGGAATTTTCCTACACGAAGGCACAACAAAATGGAACCTATTATTGCCTTTCACTGCCACTTGAAGCAGCTGACTGCTTCTTATCATTGCAAAATAAACAGAAAATGCTGGAAATAGTCAGGCAACAACTGTAGAAAGAAACAAAGTCAACAATTAACAAAATAAAAGAGACAAATGGCAATCTCATTGGAGAAAAGTGCAGAACCTCCTCAAGATAGGTATTATTCCTGAACCAACCAAACCAATCTATTGCAGTTTTTTGAAGAAATAATATATGCTATGGATAATGGGGAACCAGTGGATGCACTGTACGTAGATTTCCAGAAAGACATCATAAGGTGCAACATCAAAAGTGATTGCAGAAAATAAAAGTTCATGGTGTAGGAGGTAGCTTATTGGCATGGAAAGAAAATTTTCTGGCTCGCACGGAGCAGCAAGATGGCATAAATGGGTCTTTATAGCGTGGAGCTGGAGGAACACAGCAGATCATGCAGCATCAGAGGAGCAGGAAAGTCAGTGTTTCGGGTCGGGATCCTTCATCAAGGCTGGGGAGGGGGGAGCTGGGAAATATATAGGGGGAAGGAGGGGTAGGGCTGTGAGAAGGTAGGTGGGATGGTTAGAGGTGGATGCAGGTCGGAGGATAGTGGGGATTGATTAGTGGGAGGAGTGGGATGGATAGGTGGGAAAGATGATGTACAGGTTGTGGCAGGTCAAGGAGGTGGGGATGAGAGAGAGAGTTGGACATGGGATGAGGCCAGGGAGATGGGGAAGTTTTGAAACTGGTGAATTCTATGTTGAGGCCATTGGGCTGTAGGCTCCCGAAGTGGAATATGATATGTTGTTCCTCCAGTTTGCGTATGGCATCATTGTGACCCTGGAGGAGGCCCAGGATGAACATGTCATCCAGGGAGCAGGAGGGGGAGTTAAAATAGTTAGTGACTGGAAGGTGTTGTTTATAGCGTATGGAGCACAGGTGCTCTGCCAGGTGGTCCCCAAGTCTAAGTTTGGTCTCACTGATGTCGAGGAGGCCACATCAGGAACAATAGGTACAGTAGTAGATGAAATTGGAGGATGTATGGGAGAACCCCTATCAGATTTTTGAAATTTTGTTTTTGGCCTTGGATGGAGGTGAAGTGCTGGGTGTTGTTAGATGAAGCTTCCTCACTATTTGGAGTGAGAAACCTGTTTGGAAGTAGCAAACTTTGAATAATTTCCTCAATGGCTTTGCATTTTCCCAATTAACCTGTTCAAAGATTTGTAACAGTAGGAACTGAACCCAGGTCTTCTGCAACAGTGGCCGGGACACTGCCACTCTGCCACAAGAGCTCCTTCCTTATAAGGCTTAATTTTTCTTCACTGCTGGAACATGGGTGTTGGTGACTGGCCTGTATTTATTGCCTGTCCCTAGCTGTCCTTGAACTGAATGGCTTACTAGGGCCTTTTCCAAGGACAGTTGAGAATCAACCACATTGCTGTGGGTCTCGAGTCACATGTAGGCCAGACCAGATGAGAATAGCAGATTTCCTTCTCTGAAGGTGATTAGTGAGACAGACAGTTACATTCCAGACAAACAGCAATGGTTTAACAGTCATTAGTAGATTCTTAATTCCAGGATTATTTTTATTGAAGTTAAATTACACCATCTGGAGTGATGGGATTCAAACCCAGGTCCCCAGAACCAGCTTGTAACTGATGTCCATTTCAAGCCCACCGACTCCCACAGCTACCTAGAATACACCTCCTCCCACCCACCCTCCTGCAAAAATTCCATCCCCTATTCCCAATTCCTCCGCCTCCGCCGCATCTGCTCCCACAATAAGACATTCCACTCCCGCACATCCCAGATGTCCAAGTTCTTTAAGGACCGCAACTTTCCCCCCACAGTGATGGAGAACGCCCTTGACCGCGTCTCCCGTATTTCCCGCAACACATCCCTCACACCCCGCCCCCGCCACAACCGCCCTAAGAGGATCCCCCTCGTTCTCACACACCACCCTACCAACCTCCGGATACAATGCATCATCCTCCGACACTTCCGCCATTTACAATCTGACCCCACCACCCAAGACATTTTTCCATCCCCTCCCCTGTCTGCTTTCCGGAGAGACCACTCTCTCCGTGACTCCCTTGTTCGCTCCACACTGCCCTCCAACCCCACCACACCCGGCACCTTCCCCTGCAACTGCAGGAAATGCTACACTTGCCCCCACACCTCCTCCCTCACTCCTATCCCAGGCCCCAAGATGACATTCCACATTAAGCAGAGGTTCACCTGCACATCTGCCAATGTGGTATACTGCATCCACTGTACCCGGTGCGGCTTCCTCTACATTGGGGAAACCAAGCGGAGGCTTGGAGACCGCTTTGCAGAACACCTCCGCTCAGTTCGCAACAAACAACTGCACCTCCCAGTCGCAAACCATTTCCACTCCCCCTCCCATTCTCTAGATGACATGTCCATCATGGGCCTCCTGCACTGCCACAATGATGCCACCCGAAGGTTGCAGGAACAGCAACTCATATTCCGCCTGGGAACCCTGCAGCCTAATGGTATCAATGTGGACTTCACCAGTTTCAAAATCTCCCCTTCCCCCACCGCATCCCAAAACCAGCCCAGTTCGTCCCCTCCCCCCACTGCACCACACAACCAGCCCAGCTCTTCCCCCCCACCCACTGCATCCCAAAACCAGTCCAACCTGTCTCTGCCTCCCTAACCTGTTCTTCCTCTCACCCATCCCTTCCTCCCACACCAAGCCGCACCCCCAGCTACCTACTAACCTCATCCCACCTCCTTGACTTGTCCGTCTTCCCTGGACTGACCTATCCCCTCCCTACCTCCCCACCTATACTCTCTCCACCTATCTTCTTTACTTTCCATCTTCGGTCCGCCTCCCCCTCTCTCCCTATTTATTCCAGCTCCCTCTCCCCATCCCCCTCTCTGATGAAGGGTCTAGGCCCGAAACGTCAGCTTTTGTGCTCCTGAGATGCTGCTGGGCCTGCTGTGTTCATCCAGCCTCACATTTTATTATCTTGGACTATGAGATAACACTGCTGGATGAACACAGCAGGCCAAGCAGCATCAGAGGAACAGGAAAACTGACGTTTCGAGTTTAGGCACCTCTTAGGCTCCCTAACGCTGGGCTAAAGTTCTCTATCTGCACTGTACAGAGCCGATGATTTGCTAACGGGGACATAAAACTGTTCAGTTTCGTGTTAGAGTACTTCTGGATTTGGGGGGAAGATGTGTAGATAGGGGGAATGGGGCTGTCTGGTTCGTTTCACAGAGAGTCACTACGGATTGGATGGCATGAATGGCCTCATCCCGGTGTCTTGGCTCATGTTCCAGCGTGTGTATTCACGCCGCTGCTGTTGTTATCACTGGGGAGTTTTGGCTGCTTGCTGTTGCCTTTATCGTCTTGTTGCAGTTTGATTGCTGGCGCTGGGAGAGTCTCACTAGCGTTCCTGCCTGTGTCTGGGCGGTCGAGCCGCGCACACACGCGCTTTGCGGCCGCTTGCCGAGCAGGCAGAGTTCGCTCTGTTCTCACGACCTCTCGGCTCTCCCGTGTCATGTGGGGGCTATTCAGTCCTTGCCAAGAGCTCAGAGTACAAACTATTGGCCGCAAGGGAAATACTCTGCCAATTTTTTTTTCTCTCTCCTTCCCCGAGCCTTACCTCTCTCGTTCACTTTTTCTCCCTCTAGAATTATGTCGTGTTCCGAAGCAACGCTAGCCAAATAAACTTGTCGAAATGATTTTTTTTTGGTTTTCAGGAAATGAAAAAAAATCTCGCAAGAGCTAATGAGCACAGAATTTGGATGCACATCTTTTGTTTGGAAACGAAACTTGCATATTTCCCAGAATGTTTTCTATCTAAACGTAGTTTAGAAATCTGGTTGTGACTTGAATTTGCAAACGCTTGGAAATGTTCTCAATCACAAGTCGGTGTTACTGTGTGTAAATTAAAAGTTAAAGTTTTCTTACGCTGGGTTTTAGATTGATTCAGCCAAGCTGTGTTTCCAACTCGCCGTGATATTAATCCATGTGTGATTTTGTTTCGTGAAAGAAGTAAATGTTGGGATAGCCAGCTGAATCACACGGGCTGTGTGTTGGGACTGGGTATTTTGTAACAGGAGGCGCTCGGTGTAATCTAATAAGGCTGAAGCTGAGCGGTGGCGGAGGGGCCGGCGCACGGCACTTCTCACGCCGCTGAGGCAGACAAGTCTCTCAGTGCTGGAGCGCCTGTTCCTGGTCACCTAACGCAAGGGGCTCCCTCACGCATGTTTCATCACTCACCGAAATCAGTTGTGAAACGTGTGCGAAACGGTGTTGTTGTCATGTGTGAGAGCAGCCAGATCAGAAAGCAATCCAAATGACCTCAAACACAACAAGAAGGTATTTTTCATTCCCCTATTAAAGAGGAATTTTAAGTTTTATTATCTTCCTGAAGACAGCGCCGGTTAAAATGTAACCATGTCATAGAAGGCTCACCTAGAACTTATGGCTGAATCTAATGTGTATTTATGGCACTTCTAATGTGTTCGCAGATGGCGACTGCCACTGATTCTTATCGGTGGCATTTTATCTTATATAATTCCAGGCACTGATCAACTTCCAAACTTGCCAGTTTCAGATTCATAAAGGTTAATCATTTTCAAGTGTATAATCTTATATGGGGCTGGTGACGATTTAGACCATCATTTATAGCACTTTCAACAGGAGGGCCTAGATAAATCTGTTTACGTGAGTGCGAAGGACGTGCAATGCCCCCCGCCCCCCCCACAATTGTATCCTCACGAATCGCCTGTTTTCTGTGTCTAACTGCTGCCCCCTCGACTGCAGTATTCTGCTGGAAGTTATTAACCCCGACCCTAGATTCCCAGGCACTTCAATGGAACTCGCCGCTGTGTTGCAGAGCCGACGAGACCCTCCTTTGAAACTTGGCTTTAATTGCTTTTATTCAATTGGGAGGGTTGCTGGGTAGGTAAGAGAAAGATGCATTCCCCGCCTTTTAGTCAGCCATCTATTGTTTGGAACAATGTTCAGACATTTCCCGCCTTTTGCGATTTTCTGCGTTCAGATAAACTGGGTCTGTGCGGGAAACAGCTCCTCTTGTCCAAAGGTTCATGGCAGATGGCGCTGATTATCTTCAAATTATTGTAAATTCCTTTCCTCTCACCCCCAGAAAAAAAAGTGCTGTACTTATCCCTCGCATCCCTACAGGGGGTAGGCCGGTGCGAGATTGTAACTGGATCTGCAAACACTATCTGGGACCTAGACAGGGGTTGATTTGTGAATGATGTTTAATGTATCGCGCATTACCAGGGCGGGAAGTTTAACTTGGCCAGTCAAACCAGCCTTAGATAATAAAATGTGAGGCTGGATGAACACAGCAGGTCAACCAAACCAGCCTTAGAAATGCTTCTAGATCATTCTCTTGTCAGAGAGAGTGCACTTAGGACAGGCAGCTGAATATTTATATATAAAACGTTTTATTTTCTGTAACAAGAAAAAAAGCAAGTCAAAAAAATTTACAAAAAAATGACTTTGGTATATGGCACCTATAATAGGTTCAAAAATCTATCAAAAGAATTCCCCCCCAAAACAGTAAAATAATCAAAATCAGTTACATGGAAACAAAAAAGTATACATTATTTACACCCAAAATAAATAAGTGTCTTATAATGATAAGTACAAGTGTCCCGAACAATGGAACAGGTTTAACTGGCCAGTTTAAAATTTTTATTTTAAAAACAAGTCCTTTCAGATTCACCAAGGTCTCCAGACTGACTCGGAGTTGTCCGGACCTGTGCTCACTCCGAGCAGGCTATGGTTCTGGGAAACTCCGGGGATGTTGGGCCCGAACGCAGCCGAAGTCATTCCCTGGACGGGAGATGTCAGTTTGGAGTTGGGGGGTGCAGCCGCCGCTGAACTGACGGCCACCGGGAGATTAGCGTTGGCGTAGAGTGGGATGACCGGGCCGGTTGTAATCTGTCCGCTGGAAGATGCGAACGCCGGGTTCGGGATCAGGAAGGCGAAGTGACCGTCGGTGGCCGGCACCAGCTGGAAGCCACCGTAGACCTTGGGGGAGGCGGCCTCGGCCGGACTCAGTTTGCACGGCACGCTGACCCCGCCGCCAGCCGGGACTGTAGCCGGGAGCTGGACGTGGAGGGGCTGGTTCAGGTGAGCTCCCGGCACCGAGGCAACGTTGGCCGGAGCCTGCGAGTAATTCATGGCCACCATGTGTCCCAGGCAACTGGACAAGTGACTGAGGAGCCGGGTGCGGACATCGGTGTTAACCCCTTCACAGGTAGACAGGAAGCGAGTCACTTCGTTCATACACTCGTTAAATCCCGCTCGGTATTTACCGAAGACCGTTGGATCCGCAGTTAACGCTGCTGCAATTAAATAAAACACCAAATTAGGGAATACAGACTGAGCTGCAGCGAGAATTTTGTTTTAAACGGTTTTAAAAAGTGAGATTCACAAGTGCTATTTTTCTTTCGCCATCTCCCAGTTCATTGACTTTACTCACCGGTCATTTGTACGCGTTGAAGATTTCGAAGGTGTTTCACTGTCATTTCCAGGATGTCAGCTTTCTCCAATTTGGAATGCCTGGAACTCTGACATTAAAAGAAAAGCATAGTTTTAAAACCTACCCTTCAAGACACATGATAAAAACAGCGGGATCTATTTCCTGGAGTAAATTTTCTGCCAACTTACATCTTTTTTCAGTGCATCCAGGATCAGGGTTTTAAGTTGACTTAAACTCTCGTTGATTCTTGCTCTGCGCCGCTTTTCCATGATGGGTTTGGAAGACTGTTGACGGGAGGAAGCAAAACCGTTTGAATAAAATTATTCCCCCACTTTGCACTTAAAACAAAACTCCGCGGGCACCTCTTCCTAGCTTTTCTTAAAAATTAAAAACACAGCTGTATGTTTTCAAGGCATTTACCTTTCTGTTCTCACTTGCACTTTTAGGTTTATCCGGAGTTTGCGGGGAGTTTGCTGATGAGCCAACCGTGGGGGAAATAGAAGGTTTCTCCATGGTGTCAGCTGGCATTCTGGAAAGCGACTTCTACAGAAGGGATAACACTCCACCGAAATTAACAACAATAAAATAAACAGGCGAAAGGGAGCACAAGGGAGAGTAAGGTGGGCAGGAGGGATTTGCAACAGGTTTGTGTCCTGGGGAACGGTAACAGTGATGGTGGCCTGTCTGTGCTGAGATCTGAGATTGAAGCGCCGGACACTTGTAGCGATACCCGGGGCCACTGTAGCAATTTGTAGCAATCGCGGCCGCTGTAGCAATCCCGGTATTTATAAGGCGGCGGCCAATCGCAGCGCGTGTGAAACCGTCTCCACATTCTTTCCCACACTCGGCCCAGCCAATGGCAGCGCCGCTAATTGGCCCCCGGAGGGGGGCGGCGCCGTCCCGAGCGGCCATTGGCCACCGCCCCCCCACGCGCTGTCACTCACGAGCTGGGCCGGGCCCACGGCACGCGCGCGGGTTGGGGAGACGGACGGAGGGTGCAGTAAGGGTGGGTGGGTACAATAAGGGTAGGGAGGAGAAGGGTGTGTGGTGGTGGGGGGAGACGGCGCCCTCACTCCTCCCCGGGCCTGTCAATCATTCCCCGGGCCCTGGCTCCCGGCCTAAATCACTGCTGACAGGTGACATCTGTCGGCGCGCGAGGCAGCCGCTGTCAGCCCCCGGAATAGCAAGCTGGAGCACGTGCCGAAGCGCTTTGCAACCGAGATTGCTTCCCTCCACCCCCACCTCCCCTCCCCCTCCAACCGCACACCCTCCGTCCCATTCCTCTGCAGTTTAACCGTTTGCTCGCTCAATCTTGTTGCGAGGGGCAAAAAATAAGAACCAACAACCGTGGCTCGCTCGAGTTTGCCCAGTGTTTTCTCTTTTGCTGAATGCTCGTGGCCTAATTCATAGTTGCGAGGCATGGTTTTCGTGAAAGAATGCAGCCTATAAAGGATTTAATTATTGCATTTGCAAGTGAAGTTAATTTTGTAAACGGTTTCTTTGTTGTGATGTGTTGCACTACGAATGCTTGCTTAAATTTGTTAATGATGTCATTGCAACGCATTCAACTCTCGCAGGCTGAGTAATTTTCGTGAACGACTTCATTGTTGCAACACATTGTATTACGAATACCGCTCAAATGTGTAAATTATTTCACTATTGCAACATATTGATGTCCTTCTAATAATTTTTGTTAGGTTCGCGAACGATTTCATTCTTGCAGTGCGTTGTTCTATAAGGTTTGTGCATAATTATTGCAACACCTTGCTCTCCTACAAATAAATAACGTTACATTTGTTAACGATTTAGCTATTGTAGTGCATTGATCTGATGCTTGAATTTGTGAATGATTTTATTAGTGTTACGAATGAATAATGTTGCAGTAATCAACAGTTTCATTATTGCACTTGTATTCTAGCAATATTGTGTTTTGAATTGTTGCAAATATAACATTATGCCAGCTGGGCAGACAGTATTATGACAAAATACGTATTTGCTGGAAAAGTTCAGCAGGTCTGGCAGCATCTGTGAAGAAATAATTCAGAGTTAACCTTTCGGGTCCGATGACCCTTCCTCACAACTGGTTTCTTTTCACAAAAGTTTCTTTTCTAATTAGGAATTTCGAACAGGTCATTCCGGACTCGAAACTGCTGCTCTCAGTTAACTGTTTCTTCTCTACACAGAGGCTGCCAGAACTGCTGAGTTTCTCCAGCATTTTCTGTTCCCATTTATAATCGTTATTCTGTTGCATTTCGTCCTTTTAAAAACGGCACAGTACCTAGTACATGTGTTAGCGTACTTGCTTGTGCAACAAGAATAAGTAAATTTTACAGCATTCAGAAGCCCATGTCTGATTTGCGGAGACAAGAGGATGATTCAGAGGGAAGCTTTGATCAGACATTTAAAGAGATAACAAAGTGTGGGGCTGGATGAACACAGGAGGCCAAGCAGCATCTCAGGAGTACAAAAGTTGACGTTTCGGTCTAGGCCCTTCACTGATACAACATTTAAAGAGGTTTAGGAAGCTGTGAAGACCTGCCTTCGCATTTCTACAGTGAAAACAAAAAAATGTGCTGGAGATCCCGGTGGATCAGGCAGCATCCGTGGAGAGAGAGCAAGCTAATGTTTCGAGTCTAGATGACACTTCAGAGTTGACGCTACGGTGGAGGAGCAGAATTATCGCTTTATCAGTGCAATTTTTGCATTAAATCAAGGGCTCTGCACAGAACCAGGCGATGTTGCTTTTCGGGGAAGTAAAGCATGCCGAAACGTCGACTTTCCTGCACCGCTGATGCTGCCTGGCCTGCTGTGTTCCTCCAGCTCCACACTGTTATCTCGGACTCCAGTATCAGCAGTTCTTGCTATCTCTGCAATAGTGATGACTGTGGAGAAGCTGGGGAGAGTCGGTAGCGAAAGAGTTAAGAGCGAGTAGAGCCGGCTGTATGAGTTTTGAGGGTTCGGCCCTTTCCAAGTCTGGGAAAACCCCGCCCCCGCCGAGCCTGGAGCTGGTCGCATGAACGGAGAGCGGCTTTGCAGGCTGCGGTGTAAACAGAGGGCCGGGCAGCACGGTGCCATTCGCCGACTCTCGCTGCCCCCGCGCCCGCAGCGAGGAGCTGGAGTCCGGGCTACGTCCGGCGCGTGGCGGCCGCCTGCCTGCGCTACACTGTTAGTAGCATAAACACCGGGGCACGCACAAATGATAAGACTTGCAGCAGCAAAGACATTTGTGCATTTTGCACGCACCTAGAGTGTAAAGCAGCTTGCAAAAACGCATTCGTTTAAAAAAAAACTGATTCCAATAAGGCGCAACATTATTTCAGAGGGTGTTGATGGTTTGAACACATTCTATGAATTGCATCTAGATCCGTTTGCAACTTATGAATCGATTGGTGAAGTAATTCACAATGTATAAAATGTGGGACATCACCGTGCTCTTTCCCCCCCACACATTTACTGTTTCATACGTGCGAACACGTTCACAAAGATTTTCTAAAGTTTCCAAATCCAGGCGACTTATAAAAGTTGGCAAAGTGAAGTTTGTCAACTTTATCACTTTCATAATTAGGAAGACCCGCTGTCCCCTGTCAAGAGTTGGTTGAGTGGAATTATTTTCTTGCATGCTATTTCTCTTTAAAGCGAGTAGCGTGTACGGATTTGTTGCTGTGTCCTGTAGGTAAAGTCTTGTGTTCCACTGCTGGGTTCTTTGTAGGGGTTTGTATTAAAAACAATCTATTATCACGGCTCAGCAGAAGCCACCCATGTGTTCACAGTAAACAGAAGTCGTCTCCCGTCATATAAAAACACAAAAGACGCAATGGTGGTTTAATTTTTCTTGGCTTGAACTGCCGCCCCATCCTGTAACTAACAGCTGTGCAAACGTAGCAAGAGAAACCTGCAATTTACGTTTCAACTTCTCCATATAATAACAGAACATTCGAGAAATGTCAAAAAATGTAAAAACTTAATTAGTTCGAAAAAAAAACAAGGCCCCTAGTTCCCTCTGCCCGGGACTGCATCACATTTGATACTGACCCAATACCTTAACCGTACTTTGTCAGGTGAAAAACTCTCACTACATCATTCCAACATTTAAAAAATACAACGATTTACAGTCAAGTCGTCCAGTCACTGTACCGACTTGGAAAAATAGTCACAGAGCCATACAAGTATTTTGTCCTATATAAATGGTTACCTCGCAACATTGCCACGTGTGCTGTATTGAGACCTCTTGCATTTGATGCTACAACGTGCGGATGGACATTAATCCAGCCTTTTGAACCTGGATTTGATTGATTAGTCTGGCCTTGTAGGCCGCACGCTGTTCACCTCAAGTTTTACTTTTAATGCAAACGTTGTTTTCATGTTGCTGTAACTCGCTTTCCAATCAGGTCTGAACTGAAAATCTGTGCTGCTCTGAGACCACGTTTAAATTCTGTGCATGTTTTTATCCTTGATATTTTTGTGCAGCACATCACTGCAGTTACTGGAAATCGCCAATTCCAATCCCTCACTGCCCGAATTTCAATCTTGTGATAAGGAAGGGATTAACTGAATTGCAGCATAGTGTTGGAGAATCTTAAATTACAATACTTCTAAGTCATTATAGGAACCCAATAATGCAAAATGAGGTCTTGCATTTTTTAAACTCACATTTTGTGCTCACCAGGTGCATGACGCTAAATTCAGTCTGTATGAAAAGGTCTTTAAAAACTAGGGATTTCTTCAAAGGGTGTGGCTGGTATTGCATATGTCGAACAGGAGTACTCACCTTCATGTTTATTAATTACATTGTTTTACTACGATTTAGTTTTGGTTTGAAATTGTTTTGAACTGCACCTCTCTGCTCTTTGGGATGAAATGCCCAAGTTTTGTTGGAGATAAACAAGGTGTACAGCTTGTAGACCCTTCTTGGTCTAGGCCCGAAACGTCAGCCTTCCTGCTCCTCTGATGCTGCTTGGCCTGCTGTGTTCATCCAGCTCTACACGTTGTTATCTCAGATTGTCCAGCATCGGCAGTTCCTACTATCTCTGAACTCACTTCTTGTTGGCATCAGTGACACGGGCCGTCAGTTTAAACATTGTCCGCCAAGGGGCGCTCCTGGTCCTGGGGCCAAGGTGAGAAAGCATTTCCGAAACTTCTCCAGGATTTGTGGACTTTGTCCAAAAGAGCTCTCCCAACGCCAGCTGAGCGTTAAAAAAGAATTATATTTTTCAAAATCACAAAATGGGCTGCCTGTGGGAAGTTTCCGCATGGATGCATGCTCAGTGTCACTTTCACTAATGTGAGAGCAACATGAAACCAGAATGGGTTGGGGGGGGCGAGGTGAGCGTGTTGAGAGGGGGAGCTTGACTGTAAAACAAATTTGGAGACTCCCCAGATCAAAGAATTTCAACCCATTTGCACTGGGAGGTAGTTAGAACCCTCCCTAACCTATTGTAAAGCCATAAAATATAGGAGCTAAAGTAGGCCATTCAGCCCATCAATTCTGCCTCGCCATCCAATTAGATCATGGCTGATTTTATAATCTTCAACACTTTCCCAATAATCCTTGATCTCCTTCCTGATTAAAAGGCAAATAATTACCTCAGGTGGCTCAGTTATTAGCACTGCTGCATCACAGTGCCAGGGATCCAGGTTCAATTCCACCCTCTGGCAACTGTGTGGAGTTTACACATTCTCCCAATGTCAGTGTAGGTTTCCTCTGACTGTCCGAAGGTGTATGGGTTAGGTAGATTTGCCATGTTAAATTGTCCAGAGATATACAGGCTAGGTGAATTAGGCATGAGGAGCTCAAGGTCACGGGGGTGGGGTGGGTGTGATTGGGATGCTCTTTGGAGGGTCAGTGTGGACTCAATGGGCCAAATGGCCTTTTCCCACATTTTGGGTTCCTATACCTAATGACCCAGCCTCTACATTCCTCTATAATAAAGAATTCCATTGATTCACTACACTCTGTAAGAAAAAATTCTCCTAAATCAGGCTAGCAAACTTTCCTTGGACTGCTTCCAATACCACTATGCCTTTCCTTCGATAAGGAGACTAAAACTGTTCACAGTATTCCTGTTGTGGCCTGACCACTGCCTTACATTATTTTTGGCAAAACCTCCCTATTTTCATTTTTCTATTTCCATTTGAATAAAGACCAATATTGCATTTATCTTCTCTATTACCTGCTAGCTTTTTGTGATTTAAGCATGAGGACTCCCAAATCTCTCTTTTGTAGCTTGGTGCAGTCTTTCTTCTTTTGAGTAATATTTAGCTCCTCTTCTTCCTGACAATGTGGATAATTTCACATTTTGCATTACTATACTCCATTTGTGAAGTGTTTTTCCCACTTATTTAACCTGTCTATAGCCCTCTGCAGACTGTTCACACTCCAAATTTAGTTTCATTAACTCATATGAATCATGTTGCTCTGCGAGCTTACTGTGTTCCTTCATTACAATAGCAACAAAACACTTCATTGGTTGTAATGAACCTTGGGATGCTCTGAAGTCATGAAAGCCATAATCTTTCTTTCATTGCAACAACATAGAGTTGGAAAGCTCAGTGCCATACCCATGTGTCACTCACTACACCTCTTTTTACTCACTAACATTATTTCTGATTGTTGCTGAGCTGATTAAAAAAGTGCTGAGCACTACTTATCACTAGTTTCCCATGTTATAACTACCACTGTGATGATTGAATCAGATGAGAGAGGTGGGCAGAGGGAGGAGCCGGGTTTGCCATCATCTGCAAGATTGCAACAAATATGTCTCTGAAAACAGCTTAAAAAGATGTATTAATTCGGTGCCAGTCAATGCATTTTGACAGATTATTTTTAACACTAACGAAAGCTGCGATTAAAGATTATACCAATTGTTTGCTGGCTTTCAGTTTGGGTGTTTGAAACAATATATTAAGATTGTTCCACAATACATTGTTTTGTTAGACCAGAAGACATAAAAGCATGAGTAGACCATTCAGCCCATTCAGTCTGCTCCATTATTCGATAAGATCATGGCTGATCTGATAATCTTCAACTCTACTTTCCTGCCTTTTCCAATCATCCCGTGCTCTGAGATTTGTTATTTAAGTGGATCCCTCCCAACAGCTAGCTGCATTTATATATACACTTGTCACAGGAATAGGCCATTCTAAAACATGTCAGAGAGGATTAAGGAAGAAGGGAGATAGGCATTACTGTAGGGAGACCTACAGGATGGAGGAGTTGTGCTTTGAATAAGGTGGAGGAGCTAATGAAAGGGAAAATTCTACAGTGCTTCTAAACTTACATTAGGTAGCTGCATATGACATAGCAGAAGCAGTAGGCCATTCATCCCCTCATGTTTTCTCTGTAATTTAATAAGATCAAAGTCAATCTGGATATTGTTTGTCTGCTATAAACCTAAGCTCCCTTGTCAATCAAAATCTGGCTCATTCAGCCTTGTATATATTCAATAAGACCATAAGACATAGGAGTGGAAGTAAGGCCATTCGGCCAATTGATTCCACTCCCCCATTTAATCATGGCTGATGGGCATTTCAACTCCACTTCCCTGCACTCTCCCCGTAGCCCTTAATTCCTTGTGTGATCAAGAATTTATCAATCTCTGTCTTGAAGACATTTAATGTCCCGGCCTCCACTGCACTCCATGGCAATGAATTCCACAGGCCCACTACTCTCTGCCTGAAGAAATGTCTCTCATTTCCGTTTTAAATTTACCCCCTCTAATTCTAAGGCTGTGCCCACGAGTCCTCGTCTCCCCGCCCAGCGGAAACAACTTCCCAGCGTCCACCCTTTCTAAGCCACACATTATCTTGTAAGCTTCTATTAAATCTCCCCTCAACCTTCTAAACTCCAATGAATACAATCCCGGACCCTCAGCCGTTCATCGTATGTTAAACCTACCATTCCAGGGATCATCCGTGCAAATCTCCGCTGGACACGCTCCAGCGCCAGTATGTCCTTCCTGAGGTGTGGGGCCCAAAATTGGACACAGTATTCTAAATGGGGCCTAACTAGAGCTTTATAAAGTCTCAGAAGCACATCACTGCTTTTATATTCCAACCCTCCTGAGATAAATGACAACATTACATTCACTTTCTTAATCACGGACTCTACCTGCAAGTTAAACTTTAGAGAATCCTGGACTAACACTCCCAGATCCCTTTGTACTTCAGCTTTACGAATTTTCTCACCGTTTAGAAAATAATCCATGCCTGTATTCTTTTTTCCCAAAGTGCAAGACCTCACATTTGCTCACGTTGAATTTCATCAGCCATTTCCTGGACCACTCTCCTAAACTGTCTAAATCTTTCTGCCGCCTCCCCACCTCCTCAGTACTACCTGCCTGTCCACCTAACTTTGTATCATCGGCAGACTTCGCCAGAATGTCCCCAGTCCCTTCATCCAGATCATTAATATATGAAGTGAACAGCTGCGGCCCCAAAACTGAACCCTGCGGGATACCACTTGTCACCGGTTGCCATTCCAAAAAAGAGCCTTTTATCCCAACTCTCTACCTTCTGTCAGACAGCCAATCCTCAATCGAAGCCAGTAGCTCACCTCAAACACCATAAACCCACACCTTACTCAGCAGCCTCCCGTGAGGCACCTTATCAAAGGCATTTTGGAAGTCTAGATAGATAACATCCACTGGGTTTCCCTGGTCTAACCTACTTGTTACCTCTTCAAAGAATTGTAACAGGTTTGTCAGGCACGACGTCCCCTTACTAAATCCATGCTGACTTGTTCTAATTCGACCCTGCACTTCCAAGAATTTAGAAATCTCATCCTTAACAATGGATTCTAGAATTTTGCCAACTACTGAGGTTAGGCTAATCGGCCTATAATTTTCCATCTTTTGTCTCGATCCTTTCTTAAACAAGGGGGTTACAACAGCAATTTTCCAATCATCTGAGACTTTCCCTGACTCCAGTGACTTTTGAAAGATCACAACCGCTATTTCCTCAGCCACCTCCCTCAGAACTCTAGGATGTAGCCCATCGGGGCCAGGAGATTTATCAATTTTTAGACCTTATAGCTTTTCTAGCACTTTCTCTTTTGTAATGCCGACCGTACTCAACTGTGCCCCCTGACTCTCCCTAATCGTTGGGATACTACTCATGTCTTCCACTGTGAATACTGACGCAAAGTACTTATTAAGTTCTTCAGCTATTTCCTTATCTCCCATCACTAGCCTTCTAGCATCAATTTGGAACGGACCAATGTCTACTTTCGCCTCTCATTTGTTTCTTATAGATTGAAAGAAATTTTTTCTATCATTTCTAATATTACTAGCTAGCCTACCTTCATATTTGATCCTCTCCTTCCTTATTTCTCTCTTTGTTATCCTCTTTGTATCTTTGTAGCCTTCCCAATCTTCTGATTTCCCATTGCTCTTGGCCACTTTATAGGCTGTCTCTTTCTCTTTGATACATTTCCTGACTTTCTTTGTCAACTATGGCTGTCTAATCCCACCCCGGATCATCTTTCTTTTCTTTGGGATGAACCTCTGTACTGTGTCCTCAATTACACCCAGAAACTCCTGCCATTGTTGCTCTACTGTCTTCCCCACTAGGCTCTGCTTCTAGTCGATTTTCGACAATTCCTCTCTCATGCCTCTGTAATTACCTTTATTTAACTGCAACACCATTACATCCGATTTTGCCTTCTCTCTTTCAAACTGCAGACTGAACTCTACCATATCATGATTGCTGCCTCCTAAGTGTTCCCTTACTTTAAGTTCTTTTATAAAGCCTGGCTCATTACATAGCACTAAGTAATGACCCAGTGTCCACTGCTCTCTGGGGAAGAGAAATCCTTGGACAGAAGAAATTTCTCCTCATCTCCATCTTAAATGGGAGACCTCTGATTTTGACACTGTGCCCCTCGTTCGAGAATACCCCATTAAAACAAACAACCCCTCAGCATTTGCCCCTGTCATGCCCCTTCAGAATCTCACATGTTCCAATCAGATCACTCCTTCCTCTTGTACGCCCTCACAAATGTAGGCCCTCCCTGGTCAATTCCTCCCCATTTATCCATCCCTTCACCCCAGGAACCAACCAAGCGAACCATTTCTGATCTCTGAACCAGCGTCTGAGGTGAGAGAGAGGCATGAACATCATGGGAGTGTTGGAGGGTGGGAGAGTGTAGGGAGAGGAGAGGCTGCAGATAGCAAGAAACTGGAGTCTGAGGAATCAAGGGTTTGTTGAACTGAGGGGAAAGTTACAAAGAAAGGAAGGAGTGAAACTGTGAGGGAATTTTAAACGCAGTGTTGTGATTTACAAGTGGAAAATGTAATAATATGTGGGAAGGTGCTTTACATGGAAAATGACAGCATTTTGCTGAACTGTCATCAGCTTTAAATGCTGAAATAAACTTGAAAAATGTTCATGTTCACCCTTTTTGTCCTGACAGCAACCATTTGTGTTAAAATTTCACAGTGAGCCTTAAAGTGTTTTCATCTGAGTGTTTAAAAGACCACATCAAACGTAGCATTAGAGATCTTCCTGTAGGTGTCAGCCTCAAGCTAATAACAACGCAAGTTATTCGTTATAAAGGAAGAGAGACTTGCATTTATATAGCACCTTTCAACACCTATAATACTTAATAGCAGAAGAAGTATTTTTGAAGCTTATCATAGAACCATCGCAAGTAGGGACAGGAATAAGCTATTTGGCTGTTTGGGCCTGCTTTGCCATTCGGTACATTCATGGTTGATTATCTAACCCAGTCCCCTATTCCCTCTTTCTCCCCATCTCCTTTGATCCCCTCAGCCCTTAGAACTATATTTGTATGCTTCTTGTAAACAATTAATGCTTTGACCTCAACCACTTCCTGTGGCAGAGAATTCCACAGATTCCCCACTCTCTGACTGAAGAGGTTTCCTATCATTTCAGTCCAAAATGACCTACCCATATATCTTTAGACTGTGACTCCTGGCTCTGGACTCCACTGTTATTGGGAGCATCCTTCCTACTTTTATCCTGTTTAGCTCCAGGATGTGGAGGCCTAGTTGGGCTAGCCATGGTAAATGTGGGGCTATAGGGATAGAGTGGGTGGCTGGGTTTGGGTAGGATGTTCTTTGGAGGGTGAGTGCAGACTCAATGGGGCAAAAGGCCTCTTTCCACACTGTAGGGATTCTATGAAATTATTGCAGCTTGTGAAAAGATTGCGAAAGAGAGGACACAGATGTAAAGTAATTGTAAAAGCAGCAAAAGTCTTAGGATGAAAGATTTTCTCATGCAGTATGTGGGTTAAGATCTGGAATGCACTGCCTGAGAGTGTGAGGGAAGCAGGGCCGTTGAAGGCTTTCAGAAAGAAATGGAAGAGTTATTTGAAAAGGAGGAATGTGCAGGATGACAGCGAGAAGGCAGGAGAATGGCACTGAGTGAGGTGCAAGTTTGGAGGCACAATGGGATGAATGGCCTCTTTCTGTGCTAAAACGCTTCTTTGCTTCTGAGAACCGTCCCCTCTGACCCCAACCTGCCGATAGTTATTGTAATAGTGCCAGGATGGCACTGTATAATCTGAGAGAATCATGATATAAGGTAGCAATGACAGCTCAGTAAACATAACAGAGCAACATTCTTGGGATGTGTGCGTACATGCCTCCTGAAGAGGACTGCTCTTGACCAATAGCTTGCATTTATGTAACACCTTGCAGGGATATTAATACCAGCTGATTCAAGATGAAGTTGAAGGAGGGTCTCAACTGGGGAGTAATGCTGGAGATATGTGGGGAGGGATTCACAAAATAAATCTGAGATATACAGAACTTACAAAGCACATGAACCTATGGATAAAGCTTAGGGACTTGCCCCCTAAAAATTGCTCTGCCATTTGATAAGATCATGGGTGATCTGATTAGTCCATATTCTCACTCACCCTCGAAAACCTGGTTTAACAAGAATTTACCTATGTCTGCCTCAATAAATACTCAGAGACTCTGTTTCCACCACTTGTTTAGAAACAGAGTTCCAAAGTTTCTAGATCCTCTGTGGGAGAAAAAAAAATTCTCCTAATCTCTGTTTTATTCTGTGACCCCTTATTTTTAAAATGTGACCCCTGGTCCTAGGTTTGTCCACAAGAGGCAACATTCTCTCCATACTGACCCTGTCAATGTCCCTCGTGATCTTACACATTTTGATAAGTTTGCTTCTCAGTTTTCTAACATCTGGCAGGTACAATTCTAGTCTGTCTGCCTTTCTTTGAAGGTTCTGGAACTCCCATTCCAGGTATTAGTCTCTGAACTGCTTCTGATATATTTACTTCTTTCTTTACATAAGGAAACTAAATCTGTACATGATATTCCAGCTGTAGTTCCATAACATAATGTTCTCACAAGAGGCTCTCCATCCCCATTCATTTACTTTTAGTCCAGTTTAAGCATAACCCCTCAGTTTCCATTGGCTATAATATTGTCTGCATGAATCCTACTGGACAATGGCCAATGGAACATAGGATAGTGCAGCAACTGGAACAGATCCTTGGTCCCACCATGATGCCATTCTAAACTAATCCCATCTGCCTGTTTCCACCTGCACATTCATCTGTCTGTCTTAATGTCTCTTAAAAATCACTAGCTTACCTGCTTCTGCCACCTCCCCCGGCAGCAGGTTCCAGGCACCTACCATGTGCCCTGTAAAACAACTTGGCTCGTACATTTCTTTTAAACTTACATCCCTCTCACTTTAAATCATTGCCCCTTTTATCATTCTCAGTTGTGTAAGTCTGTTATCAAGCAGGTTCACAAGAGCCTGCAAGTGTACATTTAATGGAAAGAAGAAATGTTTATTGAATAAGACAAAACAGGAACATGGGATGAATTTTATTGGGCCCTGAATGACATGGTCTATTTCGAGAAACTTTGAGGTATTGAGTGAGAAATCAGGTGAAGCCTTTCTCAGAGTCAGGGTGACCTTACTGCATTCTCCAACAGAGTTCCGACTTTCGAGGTGAGATTCTCGCTTGGTCGAGATGCTAATTAACAGGGCTTATTGCTTGTCATTCGCCTTGTTAACTGTAAATCTCATCTCATTAATGTGCAACTTGCTATTGTAGGCCTGTCAAGCACCTGGCTACTCAGCTCTTCCTGGCCACCATCTTGGAGACCAGGATACCAACATCTCAGGACACGCTCCATGGGCACTGGCCACACACACACTCTGCATGCACAGGGTTGGCATCCACATGTGCCAGCCTCCCCACCTCCTCTTGGCACCTCTCTGATGCACCTACAGGAAACCCCTGCACTGCCATACTGGGCCACAGGACACAATGCAATGCTGTTGCAAGGTCACTTTATGGACAGGAATAGGGCACCAGCTCCCCACCAGTTGCATCTCAGGGCGGTTTGCTTCTTATCTCTTTGAGCCCACACTCTCACCGTCTCTGCCCTTCATTTACAGAAGCAGAGAATCCTTATTTGGTGGATAGAGGCCATTTGGCCCCTCAAGTCTGCACCAACCCTTCAAAGAGCCACCCAGACACACCCCTACCCATAACCCTGTAACCCCGCATTTCTCATGGCTAACCCACCTAGCCTGCACATCCCTGGACATTTTGGGCAATTTAGCCTCGCCAATCCACTTAACCTGCACATCTTTGGAATGTGGGAGGAAACTAGGGCACCCAGAGGAAACCCACACAGACACAGGGAGAATGTGCAAACTCCACACAGACAGTCACCCGAGGCTGGAATCGGACCTGGATCCCTGGTGCTGTGAGGCAGCAGTGCCCTGCCATTTAACTCAATGACTCCTTGGTCGGAGACACTCGACTCACAGTCCTTCTGTACTGCTTTGTTGCTTCGCATAGATACACAGCCAGGGAGCTTGTCCTGGTTGTCAGCTCTCTTCAGTCAAGCCAGGGAAGACCTTGGCTTGACCTTGGCCTTCAGCCTTCAGCCCTGGCTCAGGGCGGCCTCCAGTAGTAGCTCATTGGTACGGATGTAGTCAGTTAGCCACCCTGGAGTGGTCAGGGTTTGAGTCTTTGTTAAGGGGGTGGAGCCGAATTTTGGCAATCCATCTTGGCTCTTTCTATACTACTGTGAGCTGCTTTCCTCCCGGAATGAGATGCAGGCAGGTATTACGGAAGATAAGGGTGAATGACCCAGTTGTGGAGCTGCTGCAGTTGGCAGGTCGGAGCTGAGATACACTGAAGTGGTGGGTGGAGGCGATGAACAAGCAGTACAGAAGCTGGGCAGGATTTGTAGTGTAGGTCAGTGAGAACAAGTGAAGGAAGATGTTGCAGGCAACATTTCTGGGGCATGATCCTTGGTAAGAGGTGGATCATGGAGCAGAGATAGTGAGACAGAGGTTGCAGAGAGAACATAGTGGCACTAAGACTGGCAGATCAGAGAAGGTCACCGTGCTTCTCCCTCCACGTGCATTTCCTGAGGGTAATGCTTTAAAACAGTACTGCCATCTGCCAGTCACTGGTTGGGTATTACACATACGCTGTCTCTGAGATCACAAAGCACTGGAACACCTCTTCAATTCCATTTGTACAGAGTATTTTCTCAAACTGAGCTCTCTAGTGCAGTATCTAAGAGCTCTGTTTTCATTTGCTCTTCCTAGACTTGCCTCTTCTCTCTTCCTGATGCCATAGGCAACAGCGTGGTCATTATTTGCACCAATCACAATTATCCAACTGGAAAAACTGCGCAGGGAGCTGGGATCTGACCAGCCAGCTCAGAGCCAGTCCTTAGACTCTCTGAATCTCCAATCTATTATAGAATCCCTACTGTGTGGAAGCAGTCCATTCGGCCCATCAACATCACACAGCTCATCCATGCCCAAATCCCGAACCCAATTTCTGTAACCCTGCTTTTCCTATGTATAATCCACCGAGCTTGCACATCTTCAGATTCTGGGTGAAACTGGAGCACCTGGAAGAAACACACACAGTCACAGAGGGAATGTGCAAACTCTACACAGTCACTCAAGGCTGGAATCGAACCTGAGTCCCTGGCACTGTGAGGCAGCGGTGCTAACCACTGAGCCGCTGTGCCACCCCCGTTTGTTTTGTTTTTTGTGGAGTATGTGGGCTCCAACCAGCCTGCTCAGAGCCAATCCCTAGACTGAGGAGACTATCATGAATCTGTCAGCCAGGGCTTCCTGATTGGCCCAGATTAACAATACCAATCAAGGATCTCATAGTCAATGAGATCCACTTCGCTCTCATTCCAATCACTACAGCTACAGAGAGCCATCGCTCAAATGACCATCACTCAGCGGAGAATAAAGATTGAAGCTTTCGCACAGCTGTGAAGTGGCCTCGTTCAGTCTGAAACTTAGATCCTGCTCATCTCCAACTTCCTGAAGTGCTTACATTCAGCAGCCTGTCGAAAGTGCCAGTAATATTTGAATTTATCGAAAGAGACCAGCTCAGTGTAACTGAGAGCCCCTTCAGCTGCATTCAATTTCATGAAACTGCTAGGAGACCTCCAGCTGCTGCCTGCTGTGAGTTGCCAAGGTCCCTGTTAGAGAAATCTCAGTCCATGATCCATTCTGGAGGAACTTTAGCAACAAAAGTCTGCTTTATTGTAGCATTAAAGCAGTGTGAAAATTCAGCCTGAATTGGAGAAAGGATTTGATCTCAACCGTACCTCTCGGCAATTGTACTTGAAGCAAGGACCTGTGCTGCCTTAATAATTAAAATACTAAAGCAATTGAACTGCTTTTTCATTGGAATTCAAACTCTTTTCCTCCTCATATTTCTACACTAGAGTGGCAACAATGCTTTAAAAGTGCTTCATTGGCAATAAAATACTTTGAGATGCACTGAAGTTGTAAACAGGTGCTACATGAATGCAAGTTTTTAAAAATATAATTTATTCTTCATCCTTCTCCTCTCCCCCTCTCAATGGTACTGATTTTGTCACAGATAGCAGACAAAGGCACATCCCTCCCTGATGCCCACAGTGCTTTCTATGCTCGGTTTAAGCAGAATGCTGGCGGCACGGTGACTCCTTCCTCGACAGCCCCAGAGACAACTCTACCCGCTGTCACTGCTGCAGGTGTCAGATCTGTCTTCCTGGGAGTCAACCCAAGGAAAGTGTCCGGCCCAGACAGTGTCCCCGGCCGAGCACTGAGATCCTGTGTGGACCAACTGGCGGAGGTACTCACCGACATCTTCAACCTCTCCCTTCTACAAGCCACAGTCCCCACCTGCTTCAAGAAGACCACCATTATCCCCGTACCTAAGAAAGCATGTGCAACACGCTTTAATGATGAACACACAGTGGTTCTGACCTCAATAATCATTAAGTTCTTTGAGAGGCTGGCCAAGGCCCACATCTCCTCCAGTCTCCCAACCTGCCTCGATCCTCTCCCATTTGCCTACCGAAGTAACAGATTCACAGAGGATGCCATATCCCTAGGCCTGCTTTCATTCGTGGAACATCTGCACCTCAAAGACACCCGCATCAGACTCCTGCTCATTGACTACAGCTCCGCCTTCAACAACACTATCCCCTCCAGACTGATCTCAAAACTGCGTGACCATGGTCTTGGCTCCAAGCCCTGCAACTGGATCCTCAGCTTTGTGACCCACAGGCCATAATCGGTGAGGATGGGTAACTGCACCTCCTCCACAATAACATTCCACACTGGAGCACCCCAGCCACACCCGCGCCCCCACCCCGCCCACCATGGATGCATCCTCCAAATTTCGAATGAATGTCATCTACAAGTTTGCTGATGTCACCACTGTAGTGGGACAGATATAGATCGATAACGAGTCAATCTACAGAAGGGAGATCGAGAACTTGGTGACATGGTGCAATGAGAACAACCACAGTGTCGACAAAACTAAAGAACTGATATAAAACATTGACTTCAGAAGAAAGGAGGAGAGCATGGCCCTCATCTACATCATCGCAACTGGGACTGAGAGGGTGAACAGCATCAAGTTCCTCGGAGTGACGATAACCAACAGCCTGTCCTGGATTTCGCATGTAGGTCCAACAGTCAAGAAGACACAACAACGCCTCTTCTTCCTCTGGTGGCTCATGTGTCATGAAGTCCCTCACCAACTTCTACAGATGCACCATTGAAAGCACACTGTCTGGGTGCATAATAGCTTGGTACGGTGACTGCTCTGCCCAGGACCGTAAGAAAGTACAGAAGGTGGCATGCACTGCCCAGACCATCATGGAAGCCAGCCTTCCATCCACGGACTCTATTTTTCCGCTGCTGCGGAAAGGCTGACAACATCTTCAAAGATCCAATTGCACCCCGGTAATGATCTCCCACAACCTCTTCTGTCTGGCAGAAGATACAGAAGCCTGAATACACGCAGGAGCAGGTTCAGGAACAGCTTCTTCCCAGCTGTTATTAGACTGATAAACAATGCTTTTCACAGTACCTCAGTATATGTGACAATAAATCAATCAAGCAATCATTTTCCAGCAATCCAATATCCACTCTTGCCTCTCTCTTAACCTTTCAGATATCTAAAAAAACTCTTGCAATCTTCTTTTGTATTACTAGATAGTTTAGTCTGATTCTTCATCTTCTCCCTCCGCACAGGTAAATCACCCAGACTAGATGGACTATACTGTAGATCCCTGAAGGAGATAGCTGAGGAGATTGTAGAGGTGATGGTGATGATCTCATAGGTACCACTGGAGCTAGGGAGTAGAAAATGGCTAATGTAACATGCCTGTTTAAGAAGGGAAGGAGGTAGAGACAGGAGACTATAGGCCAATTAGTCTGACTTGGGTTATTGGTTAGAATTTAGAGTGCATTCTTTCAGATGAGATTGCGAAGTGCTTGCAAGTGTATTGTAAAGAGAGCAGAGTCAGAACAGCTTCATCAAGAGGACATTGTGCCTGACAAATCTGAGAGAATTCTTTGAGGAGCTAATGAGCAATTTAGACAAAGAAGAGTCAGTGGACATGATCTATTTGGATTCCAGAGGGCCTTTGACAAGGTACCACTCAGAAGGCTGCTAAATAAGATAAGAGCTCATGGTGTCATGGGCAAGATCCTGGCATGGACAAAGGATTGGTGGTCTGATAGAAGGTGGAGAGTAGGGATAAATGGGTCTTTGTCAGGATGGCAGCCAGTAACTAGTGGAATTCTGCAGGGGTCAGTGTTGGCACCACAGCTACTCACGTTATACATTAACAATCTGAACAAAGGAACCAAGGGCACTGTTGCTTAGTTTGCAGGTATCACAGTGATAGATGAAGGGACAGGTCGTGTTGAGAAAACAGGGAGGCTGCAGAAGGATTTGGACAGGCGAGGACGAATAGATTATTTTCTAAATGGGGAAAGGCCTTGGAAGTCTGAAGCAAGAGGGGCCTTGGGATCATAGTTCAAGATTCTGTTTAAGTTAACATGCAGGTTCAGTGGCAGTTACAAAGGCAAAAGCAATGTTAACATTCATTTCACAAAGGCTAGAATACAAAAGCAGAGATGACTCGCTGAGGTTGCATGAGGCTCTGGTCAGATTGCATTTGGAATACTGTGAGTAGTTTTGGGCCCATAATCTACAGATGGATGTGATTGCGTTGGAGGGGGTTCAAAGGAAGTTTACGAGAATGATTCTGGGGATGAAGGGCCTGTCATATGGGGAGCAGTTGAGGACTCTGGGTCTGTACTTAATAGAGTTTAGAACGATGAAGTGGGATCTCATGGAAGCTTACAGAATATTGAAAGGCCTGGATAGAGTGAACATAAAGAAGATATCGCCACGAGTAGGAGGGACTAGGACCCGAGGGCACATCCTCAGAGCAAAGGGACAGACCTTTTGAACTGAGATGAGGAGGAACTTCCTCAGCCAGAAGGCGGTGACTCTGTGGAATTCCTTGCTGCAGAAGGCTGTGGAGGCCAAATCATTGAGTGTCTTTAAAACAGAGACAGATAGATTCTTGATTAGTAAGGGGATCAAAGGTTACAAGAAGAAGGCAGCAGAATTGGTTTTGAGAAACTTATCAGCCATGATCGAAGGGCAAGGCAGGCTTGAAGGGCCAGCTGGTCTAATGCTGCTCCAATATCTTTTGGTCTTATGGAGACATAGGGAAAAGTCAGGAGATAGACAAGAGTTAACAGAAGCATTGCAGGCACAATGGGATGAATGGCCTCTTTCTGTGACAATTCTGTGATTCAGCAGGGGTTGAATGGTTATGGCTGAACCAGCTGAGGAAAATGGGAGCAGCAGCTTTAATCTAAAATTAAAGAGGCTGGAATTGCTCTGATGTCAAAAGATCTCTTTCCTCCATAAAACTTGTCTTGTGCGTTGAAGTTACAGCTTACCGTAGAGAAATCCTTATCTGCCGTCGTTCATGGCAGATAGCTGATAGGATTCTCTACCACTGTGAGTTTGCGTTAGCTTAGTGATTTCAGAGTAAGACATCTCATTTCCAGCGTGTGGTGCTGCTGAGAGAGAACAACTGCCAAACAGATGTGGCTTCAGTTTGGCCAGTTCTCACATGGAGGTACATTCAATTCATTAGCATCTGCCTCCAGGCAGATTTATGTTTCCTGCTGAGGGATCCCAGGAGCAGCAGTGATTTCTGGCTCTGAGACCTGCTCCATCTCCAGTTCCTCACTGTAGGTAGTGCTGCAGATGGCAAACACACGGTTCTTCTTTTTGACAGCATTCTGGCCTTTAATTTGGGGCTCACAGCATTACAGGGTCGTGGAGGAGAGGCTGACCTGCTTTTATGCTCAGTGATGTGTTCCCTGGAGCTGCACCCCACAGCCAGATTTGCTGTGTGGTAGCCAGTGGTCATGGGTTACGATTCCCTAACATGCCTACATTTGCAGCGGGAACAATAAGGGAGGGGAAAGGGAATGAGGGAGGAAGGTGATGGTGGATGTAGAGATCTTCATGTGATTAATTGTCCCCCACTCAACTTGCTCACCAACAAGGCTATCTGCTTAAATGCAAATATGTGTTCTTAATAAATATTTGTGGGGTGGCAATATTTAAATAACGGTTAGAGAGAGAAATTCCCGTCTTCGGCTGCATTTCTGACATTACAACACATTAAAGCACTTCAATGCTGAAAGAATTTTGGATGGTCAGGTTCCTTTGCTCTTTTAATGGATAGTTGTTGGAACAGTGAATAAAAAGGAAACTGCAGCAGAGTAGGTTCTTTATTCTGGAGTAACTGTTCAGGTGAGAAACAGCCTCATTCTGGTGGTGATAATGGGAACTGCAGATGCTGGAGAATCCGAGATAATAAAATGTGAGGCTGGATGAACACAGCAGGCCAAGCAGCATCTCAGGAACACAAAAGCTGACGTTTCGGGCCTAGACCCTTCATCAGAGAGGGGGATGGGGTGAGGATTCTGGAATAAATAGGGAAAGAGGGGGAGGTGGACCGAAGATGGAGAGAAAAGAAGATAGGTGGAGAGGAGAGTATAGGTGGGGAGGTAGGGAGGGGATAAGTCAGTCCAGGGAAGACGGACAGGTCAAGGAGGTGGGATGAGGTTAGTAGGTAGGAAATGGAGGTGCGGCTTGGGGTGGGAGGAAGGGCTGGGTGAGAGGAAGAACAGGTTAGGGAGGCAGAGACAGGCTGGGCTGGTTTTGGGATGCAGTGGGGGGAGGGGAAGAGCTGGGCTGGTTGTGTGATGCAGTGAGGGGAGGGGACGAGCTGGGCAGGTTTTGGGATGCAGTGGGGGAAGGGGAGATTTTGAAGCTGGTGAAGTCCACATTGATACCATTGGGTTGCAGCGTTCCCAAGCGGAATATGAGTTGCTGTTCCTGCAACCTTCGGGTGGCATCATTGTGGCACTGCAGGAGGCCCATGATGGACATGTCATCTGAAGAATGGGAGGGGGAGTTAAAATGGTTTGCAACTGGGAGGTGCAGTTGTTTATTGCAAACCGAGCGGAGGTGTTCTGCAAAGCGGTCCCCAAGCCTCAGCTTGGCTTCCCCAATGTAGAGAAAGCCACACCGGGTACAATGGATACAGTATACCACATTGGCAGATGAGCAGGTGAACCTCTGGTTAATATGGAAAGTCATCTTGGGGCCTGGGATGGGGGTGAGGGAGGAGGTGTGGAGGCAAGTGTAGCACTTCCTGCAGTTGCAGGGGAAGGTGCCGGGTGTGCTGGGGTTGGAGGGCAGTGTGGAGCGAACAAGGGAGTCACGGAGAGAGTGGCCTCTCTGGAAAGCAGACAAGGGTGGGGATGGAAAAATGTCTTGGGTGGTGGGGTCAGATTGTAGATGGTGGAAGTGTCAGAGGATGATGCATTGTATCCAGAGGTTGGTGGAGTGGTGTGTGAGAACAAGGGGGATCCTCTTTGGGCAGTTGTGGCGGGGGCGGGGTGTGAGGGATGTGTTGCGGGAAATGCGGGAGACGCGGTCAAGGGCGTTCTCGACCACTGCGGGGGGAAAGTTGCGGTCCTTGAAGAACTTGGACATCTGGGATGTGTGGGAGTGGAATGCCTCATCGTGGGAGCAGATGCAGCAGAGGCGGAGGAATTGGGAATAGGGGATGTAATTTTTGCAGGAGGGTGGGTGGGAGGAGGTGTATTCTAGGTAGCTGTGGAAGTCAGTAGGCTAGAAATGGACATCAGTTACAAGCTGGTTGCCTGAGATGGAGACTGAAAGGTCTAGGAAGGTGAGGGATGTGTTGGAGATGTCCCAGGTGAACTTGAGGTTGGGGTGGAATGTGTTGGTGAAGTGGATGAACTATTCAAGCTTCTCTGGGGAGCAAGAGGTGGCGCCGATACAGTCGTCAATGTAACGGAGGAAGAGGTGGGGTTTGGCGTGTAGGTGCGGAAGGGGGACTGTTCCACGTAACCTACAAAGAGGCAGGCATAGCTTGGGCCCATGTGGGTACCCATGGCCATCCCCTTTGTCTGTAGGAAGTGGGAGGAATCGAAAGAGATGTTGTTGAGGGTGAGGACGGGTTTGGGTAGGCGGATGAGGGTGTCGGTGGAGGGGGACTAGTCGGGCCTGCGGGACAGGAAGAAGTGGAAGGCCATGACGCCATCTGCATGAGGAATACAGGTGTATCGGGACTGGACGTCCATGGTGAAAATGAGGTGTTGGTTGCCAGGGAATTGGAAGTTCTAGAGGAGGTGGAGGGCATGGGTGATGTCACGGACATAGGTGGGGAGTTCCTGGACCAAAGGGGTGAAAATGGAGTTCAGATAGGTGGAGATGAGTTTGGTGGGGCAGGAGCAGGCGGAGACAATGGGTCGACCAGGGCAGGCAGGTTTGTGGATTTTGGGAAGGAGATAGAAACGGGCCGTGCGGGGTTGGTGAACAATGAGGTCGGAGGCTGTGGGTGGGAGGTCCCCTGGGTGATGAGGTCATGAATGGTGTTGGAGACGATGGTTTGGTGCTCGAGGGTGGGGTCATGATCGAGGGGGCGGTAGGAGGTGGTGTCAGAGAGTTGGCCTTTGGCCTCAGCGATGTAGAGGTCAGTGCGCCATACTACCACTGCGCCGCCCTTGTCTGCGGGTTTGATGGTGAGGTTGGGTTGGAGCAGAGGGCTGCCCGTTCTGCGGGGGAGAGGTTGGAGTGGGTGAGAGGGGTGGAGAGGTTGAGGCGGTTAATGTCTCGACGGCAGTTGGAGATGAAGAGGTCGAGGGAGGGTAGGAGGCCTGGGGGTGGTGTCCAGGAGGAGGACTTGTGTTGGAAGCGGGTGAAGGGGTCAGTGGAGGGAGGGTTAGGCTCCCGGTTGAAGAAGTAGGCGTGGAGGCGAAGGCGGTGGCACCTCCAGGGACTGCAATCCAACCTGCCCCAGCTCAGAGCCTCCCTCTCCCAGACCTGCAGTGGACCTCTGCTGTGTTTTATCCTCCGCAGGACCCACAGACTAAACGCCCAGATCTACTCAGCTTCACTGGACACCAAAAATCCTAAGTACCACAAACTCACTGGCCCCTGCCACCCACAAGAGGATTCCTGCGCCTCCCTCATCCCCAGCCTGTCCCTGCCCCTCCTCCATCACGCATCCGCCGCCATTGACCATGAGGACACGGCCAGAGTCCCCACCGATGACGTCACATCCGCCATTGCTGGGCACACCACTTCCGGGACCGCTCCTGCCGTCACCGCCTCCACTTCCAGTTGCAACAGCACACACACCACCATCACAGCCGCTGCCGCCGCCCATTCCGCTCCGCCCTCAGCCGACGGAACCCCGCCCACGTCCGACGCAGACGGAACACCGCCCACGGCCGACGCCGACGGAACCCCGCCTACGGCCAACGCTGACGGAACCCCGCCCATGGCCGACGCCGACGGAACCCCGCCCACGGCCGACGCCGACGGAACCCCACCCACGGCCGACGACCTCATCGCCCCGTCCACAACCTCCACAGCCAGCAGCCCCAGAGAAGACAGCCACACTGAGCCCTGCCGCATCTTCACCTTCCCCCCAGACCTCCCACTAACTGAGGACGAACGGTCAGTCCTCAGTAAGGGGCTCACCTTTGTCCCCCTACAACCACACATCAACAAATACCAGTCACGGTCGGACATAGAGCAGTTTTTCTGCCGCCTTCACCTCCACGCCTACTTCTTCAACCGGGAACCTAACCCTCCCTCCACTGACCCCTTCACCCTCCTCCAACACAAGTCCCCCTCCTGGACACCACCCCCAGGCCTCCTACCCTCTCTCGACCTCTTCATCTCCAGCTGCTGTCAAGACATTAACCGCCTCAACCTCTCCACCCCTCTCACCCACTCCAACCTCTCCCCCGCAGAACGGGCAGCCCTCCGCTCCCTCCGCTCCAACCTCAACCTCACCATCAAACCCGCAGACAAGGGTGGCGCAGTGGTAAAGGGTGGCGCAGTGGTAGTATGGCACACTGACCTCTACATCGCCGAGGCCAGACGCCAACTCTCCGACACCACCTCCTACCGCCCCCTCGATCATGACCCCACCCTCGAGCACCAAACCATCATCTCCAACACCATTCATGACCTCATCACCTCAGGGGACCTCCCACCCACAGCCTCCAACCTTATTATTCCCCAACCCTGCATGGTCCATTTCTATCTCGTTCCCAAAATCCACAAACCTGCCTGCCCTGGTCGATCCATTGTCTCAGCCTGTTCCTGCCCCACCGAACTCATCTCCACCTATCTGGACTCCATTTTCTCCCCTTTGGTCCAGGAACTCCCTACCTATGTCCGTGACACCGCCCACGCCCTCCACCTCCTCCAGGACTTCCAATTCCCTGGCCCCCAACACCTCATTTTCACTATGGACATCCAGTCCCTATACACCTGTATTCCTCATGCAAATGGCCTCAAGGCCCTCCACTTCTTCCTGTCCCGCAGGCCCGACCAGTCCCCCTCCACCGACACCCTCATCCACCCAGCCGAACTTGTCCTCACCCTCAACAAATTCTCTTTCGATTTCTCCCACTTCCTACAGACAAAGGGGATGGCCATGGGTACCCACATGGGCCCAAGCTATGCCTGCCTCTTTGTAGGTTACGTGGAACAGTCCCCCTTCTGCACCTACACGCCAAACCCCACCTCTTCCTCCGTTACATTGATGACTGTATCGGCGCCGCCTCTTACTCCCCAGAGGAGCTCGAACAGTTCATCCACTTCACCAACACCTTCCACCCCAACCTCAAGTTCACCTGGGGCATCTCCAACACATCTCTCACCCTCCTGGACCTCTCAGTCTCCATCTCAGGCAACCAGCCACTTACAGATGCCCATTTCAAGCCTACCGACTCCCACAGCTACCTAGAATACACCTCCTCCCACCCACCCTCCTGCAAAAATTACATCTCCTATTCCCAATTCCTCCGCCTCTGCTGCATCTGCACCCACGATGAGGCATTCCACTCCCGCACATCCCAGATGTCCAAGTTCTTCAAGGACTGCAATTTTCCCCCCGCAGTGGTCGAGAACGCCCTTGACCACATCTCCTGCATTTCCCACAACACATCCCTCACACCCCGCCCCCGCCACAACTGCCCAAAGAGGATCCCCCTCGTTCTCACACACTACCCCACCAACCTCCGGATACAACGCATCATCCTCCGACACTTCCGCCATCTACAATCCAATCCCACCACCCAAGACATTTTTCCATCCCCACCCTTGTCTGCCTTCCGGAGTGACCACTCTCTCCGTGACTCCCTTGTTCGCTCCACACTGCCCTCCAACCCCACCACACCCGGCACCTTCCCTTGCAACCACAGGAAGTGCTACACTTGCCCCCACACCTCCTCCCTCACCCCCATCCCAGGCCCCAAGATGACTTTCCATATTAAGCAGAGGTTCACCTGCATATCCGCCAATGTGGTATACTGTATCCATCGTACCCGGTGTGGCTTCCTCTACATTGGGGAAACCAAGCGGAGGCTTGGGGACGGCTTTGCAGAACACCTCCGCTCGGTTCGCAATAAACCACTGCACCTCCCAGTCGTGAACCATTTTAACTCCCCCTCCCATTCTTCAGATGACATGTCCATCATGGGCCTCCTGCAATGCCACAAGGATGCCACCTGAAGGTTGCAGGAACAGCAACTCATATTCCGCTTGGGAACCCTGCAGCCCAATGGTATCAATGTGGACTTCACCAGCTTCAAAATCTCCCCTTCCCCCACCACATCCCAAAACCAGCCCAGTTCGTCCCCTCCCCCCACTGCACCCCAAAACCAGTCCAACCTGTCTCTGCCTCCGTAACCTGTTCTTCCTCTCACCCATCCCTTCCTCCCACCTCAAGCCGTACCTCCATTTCCTACCTACTAACCTCATCCCACCTCCTTGACCTGTCTGTCTTCCCTGGACTGACCCATCCCCTCCCTACCTCCCCATCTATACTCTCCTCTCTACCTATCTTCTTTTCTCTCCAACTTTCGTCCACCTCCCCCTCTCTCCCTATTCATTCCAGAACCCTCTCCCCATCCCCCTCTCTGATGAAGGGTCTAGGCTTGAAACGTCAGCTTTTGTGCTCCTGAGATGCTGCTGGGCCTGCTGTGATCTTCCAGCTTCACACTTTGTTATCTCATTCTGGTGGTGATCCTTTCTTCCCTTCCGTCCTTGATGCTCCTTTCTTGAGCTGCAGGGAACCTTTAGCATTATCCCCAGGTGGTACAAAGGAGCCTTGATGAAGGGCAGTGGTTGGCTCACTGATTAATTCAGTCATGGGATGTGGGTGTCACTGGCCAAGCCAGCATTTATTGCCCTTGAGAATGTAATGGTGAGCTACCTTCTTGGACTGCTGCGGTCCAAATGCTGTAGGCAGACCCTCAATGCTGTTGGGTGACACTTCCAAGATTTGACTCAGAGACACTGAAGAAGCAGTGATCTATGTAAGGTTTGGGTAATGTTTGGTTTGGATGGGAACTTGCAATTGATAGTGTTCCCATGCATCTGCTACCTTTACCTTTCTCAATGCTAGTAGTTGAGATGTGCCATCTAAGGAGGCTTGGTTTGGATCTGCAGTGCATCTTGTAGACAGTACACACTGTTGCTCCTGAGCTTTGATAATGGAGGGAGTGAATGTTTGTGGATGTTGTGCCAAACAAGTGGGTTGCTTTCTCCTGGATGGTATCAAGCTTCTTCAGTGTTGTACCCATCCAGGCAAGTGGGGAGTATTTCACCACCCCCCTAACTTGTGCCTTGTTGATGGTAGAAAGGCTCTGAGGGAGACAGGAGGTGAGTTACTCACCGTGTGATTCCTAATCTTTCATCTCTTCAAATGCAGGGAGTGGGTGAAGGGTGTAAGGGGGACCCCAGGCCAGCAAGCTATATCGTAGGCTAATGTACACACAGGCAGAGCAGTCGGTGAGTCAGGACCCCTAATCTTGACCACTTTCTGGCCACATGTCACACTGTCTGCCTCAGCAGCAAGAGAAACCAATTATATCAGCCTCTCGTCCAACTCTGGCATCGAGCAACATTGCAATGTGGGGCCGTTTATGGTCATCTGAGGTATCAGGAGAGCTGCAGTGATCATTATTAGTGTATAACACACTTTCTTTTAACCAGATCCAGTATTGTATTTTCAAATATATGGAACTGATGCTAGTACTCAGCTGTGCAGCTGTTTTCAATCAAAGTGTTGTGTGTAACGGGTGAGAATTTACCTACTCTGATATTCAAGGGGATACACAAAGCCTGCTTTTCTGCTTCTAGTTAGCAGGCAGCTCAAAAGCAAATGCATTCGAAATGGGCTGATGTAATTGTTTGGTTTCAAGTATCGCTCCCCAGGAATACAGTCAGCACATGCTTCCAACAAGGAATTTGACAGTGTTAGATCAACAACTTCTTACATTTGGCAGGTCCCTTAAGCAAGGGCTGTGGGCTTCGTTTTAATGGAAACATTTTATCTAATCAACGCTCTTCCCTTTTCACCTTTCAGAGCAACTCAGTTACTAGCCTTGGGTCAGAACTGTCAACATGGAATATCCATCCATCAAGTCTGTGCTGGTCTTTCCCTTTACAAGAGCTTCCTATCTATTCCCAATCTCCTACTCTACTCTCCATCATCACTACTTTTCCTCCCCATGAAAGATTATAATCATGAACATGAAACCATTGTTCATTGTTGGGAAAACCCAAATGGTTCACTCATGTCCTTTAGGGAAGGAAATTGCCACCCTTATCTGGTCTGGCCTACAAGTGACTCCAGACCCACAGCAATGTTGTTGACTCTTAATTGTCCGCTGGGCAATTAGAGATGGGCAATAAATGCTGCCTGGCCCGTGACACTCACACACCTTGAATGAATAAAAAAATCCCAATCATCTCAACTCTTCTTGAATAAGCATATGGATGGCATGGCAGGCTAGGAGTGGTGCTGGCAATATTAGACATGGTTGAAACACATACCAGGCAGAATCATACAACTTACTCATTATTGATGCTGTCCAAATGAAATAAAAAGGTAGAATTTGCAATTATATAGAGCCATTCTTCACCTCAGAACCCTTTAAAGTGCTGTGTTGCCAATTAAGTACCTTATTCAAGTGTAATCTGTGCTTGAAATAAGATAGCCAATTTGAACACAGGAAGGTCTCCCAAATTACAGAGAGGTAAATGATCATGTAATCTCCTAACAGGATGTTGACGAAGAGATCAATATTGGTCAGAATGCCAACGAGATCTCTGTCTGTTCTTGTCTCATGTCAGCTATGGTTCTGTGGGTGGCACTCTCATTTCCCAAGTCACAGAGGTTGTGGATTCAATCCTACTTCAGAAATTCAGGCTAAAATGTTAATGCCCCAGTGCAGCACTGAGGGAGTGCTTAGCGAACATCCGTCTCGTCTCTCGGCTGAACCTAGAAGATTTTATGGCTCTATTTTAGAGAAGGAGAGTTATTACCAGGAGCTAATTATGCACAAATGAGCTGCTGCATTTCCTCCAATTCAACAGTTTCTACACTTCAGTCAGTCAATGTGGTGTTTTATAAATTCCTACTTTAGAAATAAAACCAGTCTGACCACAAACCAAAACACAAACAGATGCTAGACAAGGCCTCACACCTAACATGCATTGTCTGACCTAAAATGCCTCCTTTTCTTTACACTGATAAAACCTTTAGTTCTCGCAGAGCAGTGACTTGAAAGAAATTCGGGAATTTACATATGCACATTAATCAATTCAAATCGTCCAAGTCATTAAAAATTCAACAGCAGCCTAGGTTTGTTTAGCACATCCTCATCAGTTGTGAGCCCTTTTGATCCCTTTCTAATTTACTTATAAATTCTGTGTCTCTTGCCACTTCTCTCATGAACACCTGAAGAAGGAGTGAGGATCCAAAAGTTTGTGTTTTCAAATAAATCTGTTCGACTATAATCTGGTGTCGTGTGATTTCAGACCTTCGCAAGTACATTATTGGCTGTAAATGGACCTGGGACATCCTGAGGGTGTAAAAGAGATAATGGGAACTGCAGATGCTGGAGAATCCAAGATAATAAAATGTGAGGCTGGATGAACACAGCAGGCCAAGCAGCATCTCAGGAGCACAAAAGCTGACGTTTCGGGCCTAGACCTTTCATCAGAGAGGGGGATGGGGTGAGGGTTCTGGAATAAATAAGGAGAGAGGGGGAGGCGGACCGAAGATGGAGAGAAAGGAAGATAGGTGGAGAGAGTATAGGTGGGGAGGTAGGGAGGGGATAGGTCAGTCCAGGGAAGATGGACAGGTCAAGGAGGTGGGATGAGGTTAGTAGGTAGATGGGGGTGCGGCTTGGGGTGGGAGGAAGTTGGTATCAATGTGGACTTCACCAGTTTCAAAACCTCCCCTTCCCCACCGCATCCCTAAACCAGCCCAGTTCGTCTCCTCCCCCCACTGCACCACACAACCAGCCCAGCTCTTCCCCTCCACCCACTGCATCCCAAAACCAGTCCAACCTGTCTCTGCCTCCCTAACCTGTTCTTCCTCTCACCCATCCCTTCCTCCCACCCCAAGCCGCACCCCCATCTACCTACTAACCTCATCCCACCTCCTTGACCTGTCCGTCTTCCCTGGACTGACCTATCCCCTCCCTACCTCCCCACCAATACACTCTCCACCTATCTTCTTTACTCTCCATCTTCGGTCCGCCTCCCCCTCTCTCCCTATTTATTCCAGAACCCTCACCCCATCCCCCTCTCTGATGAAGGGTCTAGGCCCGAAACGTCAGCTTTTGTGCTCCTGAGATGCTGCTTGGCCTGCTGTGTTCATCCAGCCTCACGTTTTGTTAACTGAGGGTGTAAAAGGTGCTTTTTTAAATGAAAATCTTCCTCAAAATAGTGTCATGGCATCTTTTACTAGCTTCCACTGGACTCTGTGTCAGGTGTGTTGTTCAATGGTTAGCCCATGATTTTCTACAACACTCATGTCCAATATTGTCCTTATAGCCCCGACTACAGAATTCAAAAGTCTCTTTCCTTCCCCGAGTTTGAAACATCATGTACCTCTTCATATCTTTTCTGGCTCTCTTAATATTGTTGTTTGCGATCCCTTTCCATTGATAGTAAATTCCAGAGGGAATGCTCCACTGGAGTATTGTGTGCAGTTCTGGACACCACAAGGATATGCATACATTGGAGAGAGTGCAGAAATGATCTACAAAAAGGGTTACGAAGATTAGAAAACTTCAATTATTGGAACAGATTGGAGAATTTGGGACTGTTTCCTTGAAGAAAAGTAAGCTAAGAGGAGATCTGATGGAGGTTGTCAAAATCATGAGTGGGCTGGATAGAACAGATGTGGAGAAACTGTTGCCATTCATAAGAGGAACAAGGTCAAGAGGATATAGATTTAGAGTTATTTGCAAAAGAGTTATGCAGGATTGTGGCTCAGTGGTTAGCACTGTTGCCTCACAGTGCCAGGGATCTGTGTTTAATCTCCGGATTACTGCCTGAGCCACGTGCTAATTGGCATAGGAAAAGGAAAGTTAGGGAAGTAAACACGCGGCTAAGGGATTGGTGTGGGAAAGAGGGATTCCATTTCATGGGGCATTGGCATCAGTTTTGGAACCGGGGGGATCTGTACCGTTGGGACGGTCTCCACCTGAACCGATCTGGAACCAGTGTTCTAGCGAAAAGGATAAATAGGGTGGTCACTAGGACTTTAAACTTCTGAGTCGGGGGGAAGCGAAAGCGAAAGAGTCAGGGAGTATGGAGTTAAATGGAATGATAAGCAACAGGATAGCATGTGTACAGGTGGGTTTAAGCTCCAGGCGGACTAGGAATACAGCAAAAAGGAAGGATAGCTTAAGTCATTTTAGGATTTCCAATCTCTCTAATAATGATAAGAAAGTTAGCATTAAGGCACTTTATCTAAATGCTTGTGGTACTCGCAACAAAGTAGACTAATTAACAGCACAAATCCTCTTGAATGATTATGATGTGGTAGGCATCACAGAGACATGGTTGCAGGGAGTTCAGGACTGGCAGTTAAACATCCAAGGATTCACAACTTATGGAAAAGACAGGAAGGTGGGCAGAGGGGGCGGGGTTGCCTTGTTAGTTAAGAATGAAATTAAATCTATGGCACTGAATGACATAGGGTCAGAAGATGTGGAGTCTGTGTGTTTGGAGTTCAGGAGACACAAAGGCAAAAAAACTATAATGGGAGTTATGTACAGACCTCCTAACAGTGATCAGGACCAGGGGCGCAAGATGCGCCGAGAAACAGATAGGGCATGTCAGAAAGGCGCAGTTGGGCTGGGTGAATAATGTCCAGCAGACATTCACACGGATGATCCCTGGAATGGTAGGTTTAATGTATGATGAACGGCTAAGGATCCTGGGATTGTATTCATTAGAGTTTAGAAGGTTGAGGGGAGATCTAATAGAAACTTACAAGATAATGTATGGCTCAGAAGGGGTGGATGCTAAGAAGTTGTTTCTGTTAGGGGGGGAGACTAGGCCCCGTGGGAACAGCCTTAAAATTAGAGGGGGTAAATTTAAAACTGAAATGAGATGACATTTCTTCAGCCAGAGAGTGGTGGGCTTGTGGAATTCATTGCCACGGAGTGCAGTGGAGGCCAGGACGTTAGATGCCTTCAAGGCAGAGATCGACAAATTCTTGATCTCACAAGGAATCAAGGGCTACGGGGGGAGTGCAGGGAAGTGGAGTTGAAATGCCCATCGCCATGATTTAAATGGCGGAGTGGACTTGATGGGCTGAATGGCCTTACTTCCACTCCTATGTCTTATGGTCTTATGGTCTTGATTCTAACCTTGGGTAACTGCATGAAATTTGCATGTTCTCCCCCTGTGTCTGCATAGGTTTCTGCTGGGTGCTTCTGATTTCTTCTCACAACCCAAAGCTGTGTCAGTTAGCCGTGCTGGAGTGTCCAGGGATGTGTAGTTTAGGTGGTAGCCATGGTAAATTTGGGGTTTTGGGGAAAGGCTGTGGGATCTGGGTCTGGATGGGATGCTCTTCTGACGGTGCAGACCTATTAGAAAAAAAAGGCCTCTCTCTGCACTGCCGGGCTTCCTTGAGAAGCATACGTGATTTGGGAGAGAAGATCACAATTTTACACAAGGAGTGGTTTGATGCCATCTCGAAGTGGGGTCGACACAGGTTCAACTGAGGCATTCAAGATGGTAACAGATGATTATTTGGAGAGAAATAATGTACAGAGGTCTGGGGGAAAGAAGCAGGAGATTGACAGTGGGTCATGATGCTCGTTTGAAAAGTGAGAGCAGACATGATGGACTGAATGGCCTCCTTCCGTGCAGTAAAGATTCTGTGATCTCTAATGCCACATTTTGTTGAGATATTAAAGCAAGATCTCCTGATTCAGGTGGGGCTTTGAAGGTCCAACAAGACAAAAGCAAGAAGATCATTGGCAACAGAAAGCTTGAGACCAAACTGTTCATAATTTCAATTGTTTTGATCTGTTCACCTCCCAAACTTGCCACACATATTGAAGTCCTTCTCACAATGATATGGTCAGACAGGAGTAAAGTAGGATTAGAATAAGGTTTATTGTCATGTGTCCTCAAGTACAGAAGTACAGGAGCACAGTGACAAGTTTATAATGTCCCCCCCACATGGCACCATCTTAGCTACAAAGTATCCAGGGACAAATCTTAGATACAAACTAGAAAAATAAAGAAAGAGAAGTTACATTACCTTGTAATTTTTTATTTAAAAGTTATAAAAATAGGAACTAAAGTTGAAAAGATAAACATTACAGTCTTTCTATCAAGGGCCTGCGGTAGATCGATGCAGGGAGTTTCCACTACATAGTCTGACTGGGCTCACAAGCTGCTGACAGCCCGCTCCAGACACCAGACTGACAACCGTGCCCAGTCCACTCCGGGCCCACTGGCCATCCAGCTGTGTTCCATACCTTCAGCCTGCTGGCTGTCTCACATAGGAAGGGGGCACTTGTGACACTTTGGCACACCTTCAGTGTCTAAAAGGTGCTTTACAGTCAATAGTATGCAATATCAGAAACTAGGCATTCAGTAACTATCTGGATCATTTTACTTTAGGAGATATTGGTTCTGTGTGTGTGTTGTGTGTGTGTGTGTGTGTGTGTGTGTGTGTGTTTGTGTGTGTGTGTGTGTGTGTGTGTGTGTGTATGTGTGTGTGTGTGTGTGTGTGTGTGTTCACTCTGTCCAAGCACCCTATGATCTGTATGTCCTTGTTCATTGTGATCTGACTGAACTGCTCGCAAAACAAAACTTTTCATTATATTTAGGTCCGTGTGACAACAATAAATCAAACCAAATCAAATACCACAAACAGCTCTAATGCTTCATTAAGATTGTACCTTGGGCTTTCTTTTGCAACCAATTATAAGTAAATGGGTCCCCATGTTGACATCACCGTTACAAGTTAGTAACTGTACCATATGTATACAAAATGTTCGACCAAGGTGCCAGTCTAGATTTTATGCTCAGTTCTCATGTGGAACTTAAACCCACATTGTTGTGACTTTCTGAGGTCTGAGAGTGTTATCCACTGATCCATAACTGACACCCAAAAAGTACACAAGATAGCATCTGATCAAGACCTTATACAGACAACAATCCCAAGATAAGAGCTTAGAGCATTTCTGATAACAGATCTGACATCTGTCAAAATCAGAGATTTTTTTAAACTCTCTTTTCTTAAAAATAATGGTGTTTTGAACATTGACAGGTTGATTTATGTTTTAGAATTTTTTCCCATCTTTAACCGGATCTCAGTGTCTCTTTTAAAACACCACGTGCATCATGACAACATTCTCAATTCCCATCGGATCAGAAGCTTGCATTTCATCTCCGATTTGGCTCCCAAATCCTCAGTTAACTAGAAAAAAGGGAGCATGAGTCTATCTTAATGGCATGCTCAGCCTGTCAGTGTGTAGTGTATTATCCTTTGGTGCTTCTCTTCATCTTGTCTTGGGTTCTGAGCTGAGCTGATGTTTGCTGAACACACTTTTAACCCAGCCAGCTGTGGGCCTTCGCACTAAGTCTCCTTGTTTACCCAGGTATTTGGCACAATCCTGGTTAATCTCTCCCGGCTTTTCTCTCGCGCTTATCTCATCCATTTGACAAAGTCCAATCTGATCAGACTGCAGAGGATGATGAAGACTCAAGACCACTAAAGTGAGAAAATAAAAACAGAAGAGACTGACGAGTGAGGCATTCGACCCAAGAGATTTCACAGGGACAGGAAGCCTTTGTTGGATTACACTGATGAAATACTTGAGCTTGCTAAAGTCTGGGCCATTTATTCTTGCTCATGTTTCTAGTTAGCCAGAATTTTTTTTTAAGAAGGGTATTCTAGTTCATTCTAATGAATGACTGAAACAGTATATCAAAGAGGCATGGTGATCACAAAGCACAATCACATATCTGTCATAATCACTGGCACAATGGAGTGTTGAACCAAGCATGTTCATAAGATAATGAAGAGAATAGATTGAGTTCAACCTGATAGTTTGATCCAACTCAATGTAAGCTGAGGGCCAGAGTGTAGACTGCTTACAATAAGGGTCATTCAATCTTGCTAGTCAGTACCAAACTCATTTATTTGCAGCCAAAGGTTTGAGCTTATGAATGGGTGATGAGTAATGCAGGTTTCAGATTTTGAATAATGATAGAATAATTAATATGTACAACAAATCTCAAAGTGGCACAATCAATGCTAAATGTTCTTAACTGACTAATAACAAAACAGATTACTTCCCCTAGGACTTCATCAAAGCTTCTCTGGGTCCCTCTACTCACAGTTGCTAAACTCCCAAAGTTAACCAAGGTTTGGCCAGGAGATGCAAGGCATCTCTCAACATGATGGTGGGTGGAGTATTCTGCAGGCTATTTTGATGAAAGGTTCTCTCTGTTGACTTTGGCTGCTGGGTTATGTCTTCCCTGGTTGGCATCCTCTGTGATGTGCCTGATCCTTGGGTTATGGGACTTCCTCTGGTTCCGGTTGTAGAGACAGACACTGGTCTGACATACAGACCTTGTAGAGTTGTGCACCTTCTCCCTGTTTTCACTGTTGGACTTGCCCCACCTTCCTTCTGAAGCTACTCCTGTTACACTACTTTCTGACTGATCTACTTGGATGGGGAAAGAAACAAGAATTGTCTCATAGCAGAACAATTGGAACTCTTGATCTTCAATATTAGTCAATGAGCGAACATCCATCCCATGGGCTCTGTTATCTTCTTGATTACATCAAAACAGCTGATGTCAATGCCTCCTCAGCCAACTTGGGAGTCATGGAATCATAGCATCCCTACAGTGTGGAAGCAGGCCATTTGGCCCATCAGGCCCACACCGAGCTTCTGAAAAACATCCCACCCAGATCCACACCACTCCCCTGTAACCCTGCATTTCCCATGGCTAACCCCATCTAGCCTGCACATCCCTGGACACTATGGGGCAATTTAGCATGGTCAATCCACCTACCTTGCACATCTTCGAAGTGTGAGAGGAAACTAGAGCACTCAGAGAAAACCCACGCAGACGCAGGGAGAATGTGCAAACTCCAGTGATGAGGTGACTGATGCCTGTAGTGAATGGACTTGGTTTTAGTTCAATGTTTGAACAATGTTGTCCTTTCTGGTCTTGAGACCAACAACCTGTGTTTTGAACATGGTACCTCTACCCAAACTGGGATATTCCCCTGACAAGAGAGCTTGGATTAGAATGATAACCTTCCATAAGGGGACCATAAGCAAAATTCCCAATATCCCACACACTGCGATCAACAACAGCACTGACTTCCAGTTCCAGAAGCAGCAGTATACCTATGAACCCCCGGGGATCCATGTGGCCAATACAAAAGTTAGAGGGAACACAGTATCATAACTTCTAATTTCCCACAATTTCCGCATTTAGGTTCAATTTCATTAGATGATCTTTCTCCCTGCAGAGGTCAGATATGTGCTCTTGTCTTGTGCCATGGTCACTGATCCACCAAACTCCCTCCAGTGAAAGCTGGATCCCTTCACAGCAGGGGCAGACACTAACCTCTTAGAGATAATCCGTAGAACTGCAGATGCTGGAGGAAAGTAGGAAATTAGTTCAGGATGAAAGGATGCCAGAATTTTTGCAAACTGAAAGGAGAAATTGCTGGAGGAACTCAGCAGGTCTGGAAGCATCTGTGGAGAAAGAAACAGAGTTAACATTTCAATCCAGTGACCCTTCTTCAGAAGCTCTCAGAAATAGGCACTGCATCAGTTTCAGAGTGATTTCCAGGACTGGTTTTGATGGCCTGGATGAATCAGAAAGCAATTACCATTCCTATCACTTTCACCTCAAATTTGTTCTGGTATTTTGTTTGATTTTTTCTCTCTCCATCTCTTCCCAGGAGACAACATGGAGATTTTGGGTAAGGGTGGAGTGTGTATCTGTAATGCTTACAATAGTACGCAACAGGCAAAGTGGAGGGCTCCAGTGAATCACAAAAAATTGGTTTGCGGGTGCAGCAGATAATTAAAAAGGCAAATGAATTTTGTCCTTCATTGTTCGAGGGATTGGGTTTAAAAACAGGGAGGTTATGATCCAGCTGTATAGGGTGCTGTTGAGTCCACACCTGGAGTACTGTGTGCAGTTTTGGTCTCCTTACTTCAGAAAGGATGTACTGGCACTGGAGGGGGTGCAGAGGAGACTCACTTAGTTGATTCCAGAGTTGAGAATGTTGCCTTATGAGGAGAGACTGAGTAGACTGGAACCGTACTCACTGGAATTTAGAAGAATGAGAGGGGAATCTTATAGAAACATATAAAATTATGAAGGGAATAGACAAAATAGAAGCAAGGAGTTGTTTCCACTGGCAGGTGAAACTAGAACTGGGGCATAGCCTCAAAATAAGGGGGAGGAGATTTAGGACTAAATTGAGGAAGAACTCCTTCACCGAAAGGGTTGTGAATCTGTGGAACTCCCTGCCCAGTGAAGCAGTTGAAGTTACCTCTGAATGTTTTTAAGGCAAAGATAAATTGGTTTTTGAACAGTAAAGGAATGAAGGGTTATGGTGAGCGGGTGGGTGAGTGGAGCTGGGTCCATGAAAAGATCAGACACGATCTTATTGAATGGCGGGGCAGGCTCGATGGGCCACATGGCCTACTCCTGCTCCTATTTCTTATGTTTGTATGTCACGCTCTCATTGTTCCCATGTCTATCAAGCAGCAATTGACTGCAAACAATATCATCACCTCTCTCCATGTGGAAGTATATGTTTCAAAATCAAATGTTTCCATTATCTTCACAAGGCAGAAACCGCATTGCAACCAACTAATTACTGGAAAGAAAGAAAATGGTTTTTGCAGTAAGATTGAAGTATAAACTGCTCCCACTTGCACTATCTGCCAGCTTCCACTTTCCGAGTGTCTGTGGAAAAGGGTCCAAAATCCTTTTCTTTTTGTTTTGAGAGCAGTGTGTACAAAGGAAAAGCTGGTAATCAGATTCTGCTAATAACCGCTGCTCTTCTCTGAATGGATGAGAAGTGGAGAGGTTCTTTTGACAGTGGGAGTATGTCAATTTGTCTACAGTATAATAGGGTCACATTACTCGAAATGCATGTGCAGAGAGCAGAAAATGAAGTCAATTATATCTGTATTAGTGAGCCCTATAAAGAAAATCCCGTTACCCGCATTATCTCAGCATTGTCCATAATTACATCCAGTGCGGTGGCAACAAGTAGGAAATTAGTTCAGGATGAAAGGATGCCAGAATTTTTGCAAACTGAAAGTTGCTGCATGTCATTCTATTTCAAATGTCCCATTCAGTTCCCAATGTAAAGGATTTCATGAAAACAATTAATTTATTTTGAAAAAAACAGTCTTCAATTTTAAGATCATTCACATTTATTTGATGATGCTTTGTGTTTAACAGCTGTAAATAACCACCCCCTTCCCCAAACATTTATGGATAATTGAACAGCCTGACATGGTTTTGATTGTGTTCTACAGACAACAGTAGACCAGGTTTCCCAGTCTGAAGCGATTCCCTGTAATAATGTCGTGGAATTCAGTTTGGACCTGCTTCCACTCTCTCACTCACCGTAAATCATAAGATGCCCAGACAGTGGAAGCAGGCCTTTCGGCCCATTCGAGTCTACACTGACCCTTCAAAGTACACCCCACCCAGACCTACCCCCCTACCTTATCCCTGTAACCCTGCATTTCCCATGGTTAATCCATCAAGCCTGCATATCCCTGGACACTATAGCATGGCCAATCCACCTAAACTGCACATCATGGACTGTGGGAAGAAATCAGAGCACCCAGAGGCAACCTACGCAGACATGGGGAGAACATGCAAACTCTACACAGACAGCCAACAAAGGGTGGAATCGAACCTGGGTCCCTGACACTGTGAGGGCAGCAATGCTAAGCAATGAGCCACCATGTCACCGCAGATCCTGGCAGAAGCTGCTGGGCTCAGGCTCACCTGGTCCCTGTTGGCGACCTTTCTAGCATTGGGTGGTAAAACGGTGTCACCTGGCCCCCGAGGCAGTGTGTGAGAAATCGCCTTTTTAAATGTTTGTCAATGACATTAGACAAGTCAAATCTCTGATTAGTTGCATGTGGTAATGTGGCTGTTGTGGCAATGTTATTGGACTAGCAATCCCAAGGTGAAGGTTCATCCTCTGGGGATGCAGGAACATAATCCCAGCATTGCACATGAGACAGCAAAGAAATGGGCAAAGCTGGAGATACAACGTTTGGAGTGGCAGGTGGCTGTAGGGGACAAGGACTCTGTGGTTCAGAGCCAGTGTCTTCAATGGAGGTGGTCAATCAATAGAAGTCTTGATTAAATCCTGGCTGCAGCCATTGATCATTGCAAACTTGAAGCCAGTTACACAGCAACATCAAATACTCCCCCAGGTGAGCTTATAGAACACAGCTCTTTTGCAGATTACTAATATTTACCCATTAGATGTGGGCATTGCAGTCTAGCACAGCATTAATTGTCTATTGCTCATTGCCCAATGGGAAGATAAGAATGAACGGCATTACTGTGAGTCTGGAGTCACATGTAGACAGACTAGGAAAGGACAGGCAAATTTCCTTTACCCCAAAAGGCATAAGTGAACAAAGATGGGTTTTTAACACATTGTTACGTTAGACTAACTATTTATTCCACATTTTAAATAAATTCAAACTTCACCCTTTGCCATGGTAGACTCCAAGAGGGGTTGCCCAGAACATCTGCCTGGAGTCCTGGCTTGCCAGCCCACTACCTTGCCTGAGCTCCAATATTACCCGGCCTCAGTAAAGCACCTTGTAACAATTCCATTTCTCACTGAGGCCACATGATCTTTCAGAGTGAGAATAATAAACAGTTAGTTTTATGGTGTAGATTTAAGGCAAATGGGAGATGGGTTGACCCTGTCCAAACTCAATGCTCTGAGTCCTTCCCTGATTGTTCTGGATTGGTTTCAAGTCCAGGTATTAAAAATGAAATGATATCCCATAGCCACACAGTTAATTGAACAAGATTATGTCGATTTGATTGAGTGACATAAGACAGTTAATAAACAAAGGGGCTAGTTGTGATCAGTCATCTTGATTGAGTGCAATTCCCCAAGATTAGAGCGACAGATATGTCTGGTAATCATTAAATACAGAACCAGAACTTTAGGTTAGAAAACAGCTTCTTTACCAGCAATCTCACACTAGCTCTGTAAGTGAGATATAATTTACACATTTCATTTCTATCAAATTCTTAATGCCATTGGCTCCATGACAAGATAGTTCCAAGCTTTAGGATCCTCTTGAACAACATCCTAGCAGTTAAGGTTCACCCCAGTGGCAGTGATTAATACTGCACACATACCATAATAATGAGTATTCATCAGCTATTCAACTACGGAAGTATCCCCAGTGACCCAAATTCTGTCCTTACCTGATATCCACACCTTCAAACCTCCAGAAACAGTCCTCAGGTAGATCAAGAGAAACACAGTGACAACATTTTAAAAGCAGTTCATTGGCAAAAACATATTTGAGATGACTAGTCATGGCAAAAAGTGCCATGTAAATGCAAGTTCTATACTTCTTCCACTTGCATTCCTTATCCTTTTTAATGTTCATCCACAAGGTACAGATGCCGCTAGCTTGGATGGATTTATTGCCCATTCCTATTTGCCTTCAGAAAAATGATGGTGAGTTATTTCTTGAACTGCAGTACTCCTTGGAGAAGGAGTAGTTGCACCCTCAGTGTCATCAAGACGGTATTCCAGGAGTCTGAAATAGACACAGTGAAGGAATGGCAATATCCTTTCAAACCAGGATGGTGTGTGGTTTGAAGAGGAATTGTAGGTGCTCATGTCCACGTACACCTTCTGGCTTTGTTCTTGTCACTGCTTTGGAAGGTGCTGTCAAAGCATCCTTGGTGAATTGTTGCAGTGCATCTTGTAGCTGGTACACACTGCTACTGCAGTGCATTAGTCACAGAGAGGTAGGATGGTGAATATGGTGCCAGTCAAACGAGCTGCTTTGTCCTGGATGGTATTGGACTTCTTAAGTGTTGTTGGAGCTGCTCTAATCCAGCATATGGAGAATATTCCATCTGTCTCCAGACTTGTGCCTTATAGATGTTGAACAGGCACAGTGGAGATAGGAGCTGAGTTACTGGAATTCCTAGCGACTCGCTGCTCTTGCACCCACAGCATTTACATAGCCCATTCAGTCTAGTTTAGTTTCTAGTCATTGATAACCCCTAAGATTCTCTCTTGTTGGAGATGGTCATTGCCTGGATTTGTGTGACATAAATGTTATTTCTCATTTAACAGCCCGTGCATGGATACTGTCTGGGTCTTGCTGTATTTGGACATGGGCTGCTTCAGTATCAGAGAATCCATCTGTAGTATTAAACATTGTGCAGCTATCATCAAACACCTCATATCTGATGAAGGGGGCTATAGATGGTTGGGTCATGTCTTCCCCTTCATGAAGCCATGCTGCCTCTGCTTAATTATATTCAGTATTTCTGAACATTCTGCCATGACATCATTTATAATACTATCACATCTTCCGAATAACAAATGTTAACTGACTTATAGTTATGTGTTCTTTGAATCGATGTGCTACATTGGCTGCTCTCCAATCTTCTGACATTTTTCCAGATTCTAACCGATTCTTGGAAGATTATTTGTGTAAGATTATTTACCAAAAGAGGCTGTTGCCCTCTTTGGCCAACAAAGAAATTTCAGATTTTGTGCCTATGTGGATTGTGCTGGGATACAATACCAGACTGTGGGGAAAGTCAGCTGAAGATGTATGTGCTGTAATAAGTTAGGATTCCTGACAGAGGCTAGTTGAGACAAGACAAGAATCTGAGTCCTTCCAATGACAAACTCTCTGGACCTAATCCTAATTCAGGAGTATCAAGCCAAAAGGCATCTGGTTTTGATGGATGTTTCCACTTGAAGGTAGACCTGTGTTTACACTAATAATTGTTTCTGGTTTCTATGTATATTCTTTTCATTATTTACACATTTATAATTTACGTATTTTGCAGCTTTTGGTAGTACGGAACTTGAGTCAAGCTGAAAATAGATAAAACTTGTCAAAGTTTTTGTTTTGCACTCATCAGGAAAATTCACAAGAAATACCAATGTAAAGGGGGAAAAACATTTTTTACATTGCATTGCTTGGTAAGTGGATTCTGACTGTACCCAACCAGCTCACAATTGCAAAACTTGCGTCACAGCATCTAAAGTTAGACATGATTCTGTATTTGGACACCATTTGCTGGATATTCCTGTATGTGTGAGTAATTACACTGACAACCAATTTAGGATTGTCAGTCAGGCTCACAGTATGGCACACTTTGTGAATACTAGATCTACGTATGTATACATACACTGGGCTCCGTTCTGGACATACAGAAGGGACACATACCCACACTGCAGCTGCTTCAGTAGATCACAGTTACTGTCTGGTTTATTTCTCAGGGAATGACCTGACAAATCAAAGCCCACTCTGCCTTTTAAATTTAACAAAAGCTGGCTGTTAACTGTCAATCAGGGTTAATGAGCACATTCCCCACGACAATCAGAGTCAACCATTCAGTAATTTCCTCACAGGCGGAATAATTGTTGATTGGCCCTTATTTTAGTATGTGTGTGAGATCTTCTGATGAGTGTAAGGTGGAAAGTTTTGACCAAATGTGCCATTTTTCAGCATTACTCAAATTGTCATTTCGTTAACAATTTATGATTTTGCTAGAAAGAACTAAGATGAAGGATTAATGGCATTCCACACTTCTCATTGCTGGATTTTCCACTGCTTTTAACAATGTGCAAGATTCAAAGAACAAAGAACAAAGAAAATTACACCACAGGAACAGGCCCTTCGGCCCTCCAAGCCTGCGCCGATCAAGACCTCTGTCTAACCTGTCATCTATTTTCTAAGCGTCTGTATCCATTTGCTAGCCGCCCATCCATGTACCTGTCCAGATATATCTTAAAAGACGCGAACGTGTCTGCGTCTACCACCTCCGATGGCAACGAGTTCCAGGAACCCACCACCTTCTGCGTAAAGAACTTTCCATGCAGTTCATATCATTTCAGTTTCCTTCTCAACTCATTTGCGTCCTTTGTAACTTCGTCAAATGGTAGAGTAGACTCGATGGGCCAAATGGTCTAATTCAGCTCCTGTATCATATGGTATTATGTTCTGTCACTTTTGTATCTGTAAGCATTTTTGTTTGTACAACAAATAATTGTTTCAATATCAAACAATTATTTTAATAAAATCTTCCTCTGCCTTCAACTTTTAAATTGTAAGATGAATTGTAAGTTTGAAGAATTTCTTAAAGAATGGCCTCATTTTCACAGAAATTTTCTGTAGCTTACAACAATGACTTCTAGCGATGAGAAAGGTCAATAAATACAATAATATAAGTCTTTTTCTCAACTTCCTAGCCCAGAATTTTGAAGTTAAAAGCAAGTATCTTCACCCTTCCTCTAAGGAACTGAACTTACTCTGGAGCCTAATGTCAGTTGCATTTTTTTCCTGAGTTGAGCCTGGGATTTATCTTTTTGTAACTTCAAAGAAATTCTTTCCAGTCCTCAGAAATTTTTCATTACTTTTTCACTGGTCTTGAATGGTCTAAGCTTTTAAAGAAAAGTTGCTCTGCTATCACAGTTCGTCCAGGTCACAGAGACTGATAACTTGCTGCCTGGCAGTATTTGATAGAATCATCGAGTCATAGAGATGTACAGCACGGAAACATTACCTTCTGTCCAATTTGTCCATGCCGACCGCTTACCCTATATAAATCCAGTCCCATTTGCCAGCATTTGGCCCATATCTCTCTAAACCCTTCCTATTCATGTAGACATTCAGATGCCTTTTAAATGTTGTGATTATACCGGCCTCCATCATTTCCTCTGGCAGCACATTCCATACATGCACCACCCTCTGTATGAAAAAGTTACCCCTCAGGTCCCTTTTAAATCTTTCCCCTCTCACCTTAAACCTATGCCCTGTAGTTTTAGACTCCCCCACCCTTGGCTAAGACCTTGGCTGTTTACTATATCCATGCCCCTCATGATTTGATAAGGTTGCCCTCAGCCCCCAACGCTCCAGGGAAAATAGCCCCAGCCTATTCAGCTCTCCCTAAAGCTCAAACCCTCCAACCCTGGCAACATCTTTATAAATCTTTTCTGAACTCTTTCAAGTTTCACATCTTTCCCGTAGCAGAGAGACCAGAACTAACGTAGTATTCCAAAAGTAAAATGATAGAACTGACAATCTCAACAAGAAATGGCTAACTTCATTGACTTTCTTTTCTCCCTCTCTAGGTGAGGTGTCACAGCTAGTCCTGGGTCTCCTCATCTATGGCGGCCTTTAGAGAGAGGTGGTAGCTGAGGAATGGGAATCACTGATACAGTGGAACTAGCTCAGCTGGTTGTAGGACAGCAGTACAAGAAGGGGATCCAGCTTCAGATGACAAGAGCTACTGAAAGACTGCCTTACTCTGCCTTCATTCCATACCATCACTAAAACCCATCTGTTTGTACTTCAATGACAGAGAAGGGTCATGGCCCAAAAGGAGCCATGACCCTTCATATTCACTTTAGCTCTCTCCAAGAGCATTTTGCCAATTGCACTCAACAGGCCTATCCCCTTGTTTGGCCCTGCAATTTTCTAAACCTTCTTTATCCATAAGATACTTGTCACCCAATTCTGCCCCTGCCTCAGCTCATCTGCTGAAAATATCTGCCTTGCCTTTGCTATGTCTGGAGCTGACTTTTCCGATGCTGTTCTGACTTGCCTCCCCTCTTCCATGCTCCATAGACTTGAGGCCAGCCAAACTCTGCTGCCTATCTGCTAACTGAGCCACATTATCCTTCACTCATCCCCGCTGTGTCCACTGACCTAGATTGGCTCCCAGTCTAGCAATACCCCAATTTTACATTTTCATTTTCAAATACCACCCCCTTGTATTTGCCTCTCTCTGTTTCTATAACTTTCTCCAGCTCTTCAACCCTCTGCGAACCCAATCTTTCTCAAAGTCAGAAGTCACATGAAATCTAGTTATAGTATAACAGGTTTACTTGAAATCACAAGCTTTTGAAGCATTGCCCCTTCATCTGGTGAAGGGTCAGACTTCACTGACAAAGGGGCTATGCTCGAAAAGCTTGTAATTTCAAATAAACCTGTGGGACTATAAACTGATTTCATGTGACTTCTGACTTTTGCCACCCCAGTCCAACACCAGCACCTCCATAACCATGCCTATCCTTCTCAGCGCTATGTTTTGTTTGATAATGCTCCAATGAAGTGCCTTTACTATTTTAACTCTACTGAAGATGCTATAAAAATGCAGGCTGTAGTTGTTTTTTTTGCTTACCACAATTAGCAAGCAGAATGAACATAGACATTTAAGTGATTGTAAATTGTAAATATCAGGATGGTATGGGACACATTGTGATTCTGCCAATGAAATCAGAAAGTCCTTCATGGGAAAGCTCATCCCGGATTTACTTTCTGAATCTTTAACAAGTTTGCCTTTTAGATGGCAAGAACAGTGCATATTAAGATCCAGTGATTCAACAACAGAATTGATATTTTTATTTCCACTGTCTTGCTGCTCATTAGTGTTTGTTTTGTAGACTGCGGTATTTTGGTCCATTTATTTTTTACAGCTACAATTTCTAGTTATGTATTTATATTTTACTGTCTATTTCAGCCTTTGTGACCACCTTACAGTACAATTTGAGTTATTATTGTTCAAGATTTATTATTGTACAAGGGGCGGCACGGTGGCTCAGTGGTTAGCACTGCAGCCTCACAGCGCCACAGACCCGGGTTCGATTCCAGCCTCGGGCAACTGTCTGTGTGGAGTTTGCACGTTCTCCCCGTGTCTGCGTGAGTTTCCTCCGGGTGCTCCAGTTTCCTCTCACAGTCCAAAGATGTGCAGGCTAGGTGGATTGGCCATGCTAAGTTGCCTGTAGTGTTCAGGGATGTGTGGGTTATAGAGGGATGGGTCTGGGTGGGATGCTTCAAGTGGCGGTGTGGACTTGTTGGGCTGAAGGGCCTGTTTCCACACTGTAGGGAATCTAATCTAATCTCATACAGGGGCTTGCACACAAAATCTAGACCAAGGCTCCAGTGCTGTGCTGAGGGGATGCAACAGTTTGGAACTGTTTTCTTTTGGATAAGATAATAAACAGAGGCTCCACTCTACTCTCTTCTTTGGACAGAAAAGACTTCAGGGCACAAATTCAAAGAATGAGAAACTTTCTCTCCAATAGTTATCCCTCAACTCATACCTCAAAATAGGCTTTCCAGTAAATAACAAGCTTTGCTGTTCTCAGATGGACTGTCCTGTCCATTTGACCTGTCCTATAATATCACAGTGACAACGCCTCCCAAATTATCTGATTGGTTGCAAAGCATAATGAGGTGTCCTGAGGTTGTGTAAAGTGCTATGTAAATGCAGATTCTTTCTTTTTTGTATTGTGCTTGAATTCAGTAAAGTTGCTTTAACTGTGACTGTTGACGCAGTGTTCACATGTTCAGTCATGTATTCACATGTTTTGCATGCTCCTCAAATAATCTATCCTTTCAAGATTCCACTGAAGATTTCGAACACATCGTCACTGGAAATACATAATATATCTGTATCAACTTCTCGTCAGATAGCACAATCCAGTGTAGATCAATAATCAGTTTGACACAGATAGTCGTTAGTAGTTTTATCAAAACATTGAAAACATCATCGTTGAAGAAGACCAGCAATCACTGCTGTTTTTCACTGTTATCAACACGCTGGCAGTTTGTGGGATCACATGTGCCTCCCCGTAATACCAGGTAACCATTTACCAATTTCATTCCCCACAAACGCAGACTTTTCTATCACTGTTGGGGAAAATTGGGAGACTTTTGCTCTCAGCTGGTCTTCCATCATGATGAGGTCTTTTGCCTTCAGCAAGGATTTTCAGGCCAATGAGGCAATACTTACATTAATTGCTGGAATGTAACAACTAGATATTGGTAACATACTGCTGAAAGATTTGACAAAATTTTATTACAGCTCCTGATATATACATGTATTATGGTCTGGGCTAACATTGAGCTATTCTATGGAAGTGTCACTGTATCAGAAATGTTAACTCTTATTTCTCTCCATAGAGGCTGCAGCACCTGCTGAGCTTTTCCAGCAATTTTTGTCTTTGTTTGTAATATTGAGCTATTCAGTTACAAACAGTAGCACAGTTCTGTTAGCATGTCATGCCTTCAGTGGCATGAATTAAGATAGAATCTGAGACCTTTGGGGTGGCATAATGGCTCAGTGATTAGCATTGTTGCTTCACAGCACCAGGGACCTGGGTTCAATTCCAACCTTGGATGACTGTCTGTGTGGAGTTTGCATGTTCTCCCCGTGTCTGTATGGGTTTCCTCTGGGTGCTCCCATTTCTTCCCACAGTCCAAAGATTTGCAGAATAGATAGATTGGCGATGATTTTTAAAAATTGCCTGTTGTGGGATGTGTAGGTTATGCAGGACAGGCCTGGGTGGGATGCTCTGATAGTCAGTTTGGGCTTGTTGGGCCAAAGGGTCTGTTTCCATACTGTAGCATTCTATGATCTCTATATCCTTCGATAACATGCTATGGTTCAGTGATGATAGCATGATCATATGCTGCATACTTGCTTTGAGGCATAACACACTGCAACTAGACAAAATATTTTGAAATTTTCAGCTGTGAAGTGTTAATGATTTTGCAATCCTGTCATTTGGAATGCTGTTTACAATTTCTCTCAGAATTGTGAACAGGGAGCAATTTCCCCATATCCATCCATTAGCAGTAATAGGGGAGGCAGTGGCCTAGTGGAGTTATTGCTGGACTGTTAATCCAAAGATCTAGGTAATGTTCTGGAGACCTGGGTTCAAATTCCACCACAGCAGATGGTGGAATTTGAATTCAGTAAAAATCTGCAATTAAGAGTCTAATGATGACCACAAATTCCATTATCAATTGACAGGGAAAAACCCATCTGGTTCACTAATGGCCTTAAGGGAAGAAAACTGTAATCCTTACCTGGTCTGGCCTATGTGTGATTCCAGACTCTCAGAAATATGGGTAAGTCTTAACTACCCTTTGGGCAGTTAGGGATGGGAAATAAATGATGGCCTATTCATGAATGAATAAAATAAAATCCCGATCAGTGCCTTTGGACATTATCTGTTCGCATCACTTCACCACCAGTGTTTGTACCAGGTCTTAAAACTTAGGAACTCACTACCTGAACCTATCTGTCTCCCCAGCAATCTCTCCCCCTTTAAGAGGCTCCTTAAAATTCAAGTTTTGGCAGACTTCTCATCGTCTGCCCTAATATCTCTTTACGGGGCTGTGTGACTTAAAGATTGTTCAACACCACTCCCACAAACAGGTTCAAGACATCCTACTATCTTAAAGGTGCTACATTCAAAGCTGCACATTCAAGTTGCTGTTGCTGACTTGACCAAAATAATTAATGAATCAAAAACCATAAAGTGGAATTTCCCATTTGGAATGTTTTAGGTAATTAAGACCAATGAACCTGTGAGTTTTCTGGTATGCTTTGCCTTGCACTGACTGGTGCACATGGTCAGACAGAACATGCTGTAGTTTATACCTCCTGGTGACAAACTAAACCGCAGTAGTTAACACCATAGATGAGGAGAAATGGCTGTATATGGTCTCAGTAATATACTCACTCACAACCAACTAAAATACCCATTCACTGTGCTTCATTCGGAGGTGGACCTTGCAGCCTGATGCCATTCTTCTGTCACAGTTGGGGTTAAAGTGTTTTCTGGTCCATCTCCTCGTGTTTTGTCTGCATAATCTCATTAGGCGTTTGTTCCCATGTACCTGATGGAAACGTTCATCAATTATTTTTGTCCGTTGCTCAAGAAGGTTTGTTGTCATTTTGCCATCTGTTCACCAACCCAGGGAGGACAATGTTTTTTGTTTTGTCACAGAATGTGCCTGATGCCTCTAGTAAAGGGTCAGTTCACCGTCCAGGACACACCCCTCCCCCAACCCTCCTCTTCCACCCAGCCGCCCCCCACAACAATTCACAACCTCTTCCCTTTTCATGCTACTGTTGATGAGGTTGGCGTAATCGGATTATCCCATCCCAAACCCAAAGGCGAGGTTTACTTTCTCTCAGCTAAAGCCCTGTGACATCCCACAAAACCTTTTTTGTACACTTTTCATTGCGAAGAGGAGAAAGAAAGAAAAATCCTTTTGTAAGCTGTTTCGAATGGACCCTGTGAACAAAACACACTCCAGTCGATGAAGGACATTCGTAATGGGTCACTAAACTAAAATACTCGATGGTGGCTTTCAAGTGGTGCACTGAAGCATTCGCAGATTTGGCTGTGAGCTTTAAGGCGGGAGTTGGGTTTTGCACATCTGCACTGTTGATGTCAATTTATTTTTCTATTTAAAAGAACTAATGTTCTTAATGCTATCTTTTAAGTTGTTGAGCAAATTTCAGAGTGGTTTACCAACACTGTGATCAATTTTTGTGCAATCATGTAGAATTTTACAGCAAAAGTTAGGCCATTTGGCCCAACCAGTCCATGCTAATGTTCATGCTCTGCATAAGCCTCCTCCCACCCTGCTTCACCTGACCTTATCAACGCATCCTTCTATTCCCTTCCCCTTCTGGTATTTACCTTCAGTTCCCTCAAATGCCTACAGTCTATTCTACTCCTTGTGACAGAGAGTCTAGCCATCACTAACTTGAAGAGATTTGCTTTTTCATTTATTACAGGCTCTCTCGTAGTTATGGTCCCCCCGTTTGTAGTCGACCACCATTTCACTTTTCTGTCAAGTTGTGTCAGATACAAAGCATCAATTTTATTGCAGCCTGTTTTTTAAAAATATTATAATTGTCAGAAACATCATTGAAGTACACTATAGGTTTCCAATCTCAGTTCAAACAATATAAAGATTGATACGCATCTTAATCATTTTGAAATAATTTCCTTCTCCATTATAACTCCCATTCATTTCAGGGTTATAGATTAAAAATTAAATCATCAATGCTCCCCTTTCATTGATCTTTGAACATTCTATTTCAGCTATTCCACTTTTAAGAGCTATGCGAAAGCTGGATTCAGTCCATGCTCTCAAGTAAATCTAAACAGATTTTTTAAAAAGACTACCGTTCATATAGCACCCTTCTTGACAACCAAGCATCTCAAAGCGTTTTACCGCCAATTGAGTAATTCTGGAACAAAAACAGAAATTGCTAGATACACTCAGCAAGTCTGACAGCATTGTGAGGAGAGAGCGTTAACATTTTGAGTCCCGTGACCCTTCCTCAGAAGGGCCCTTTTGCAGTTTTTGACCCTTTTTCAGATCTCCAGCGTCTGCAGGTCTTTGTTTTATTTTTGAGTAATTTTGATTGTTACTCACTGTTGTAATGCAGAAACAGAACTCTGTGTAGCCTTTCGGGTCATGGGCAACATTGTGTGCCTTCACAGACTCTGCTTATTGAATGAAAATAAAGTTTGGAGGAGCATCTTTCCAAAATTCCTGCAGGGGAATGTCATTTCTCACTGGAAGAGTCAAACTTTGGATGTCCTAAATGGAAAATGGAGCCTCCATTGCTCCATGACTGACCCTATGAAGTGTATTATCATATTTCTAATTCATTGTGATTTTAGCTGATGGTTGGTATTATCTCTCACTTTGAAGGATGTAACTTTATTGAAAAAGATGGATCCAGAGAGAGCAGAGATTATGTAAACTGTGTCAGGTGGACAGTTTATATTAAAATATATTTCATTTGTGTTCTTCCTGTCATAGTCTAGAGTTCCAAATTGTAAAATGCTTTGTTACTGAATTGAACTTTAAGCTATTTGTTCGCAGTTAAAACTGAAGTTTGTATAATTTTCCTACATATTTCACAAAGTGTGATTTAATTAATTTATGAAATATTATTATTAAACAAATTGCAAATGGAAGGGATTTACAAAAACAGAAATTGCTGAAGCAGGTCTAGCAGTATCTGTTCAGAGAAAGCAGTTAAAATGTTTTGAGTCAGTTCCGAAGAAGAGTCACTGGGCTCAAAATGTTAACTCTGCTTTTCTCTCCAGAGAAGTTGCCAGACCTGCTGAGTTTCTCCAACAACTTCTGTATTTTTGTGTTTCAGATCTCCAGCATCCGCAGTCCTTTGTTTTATGTTTGGAATTGACAATAGTTGGAAGCCATTTCAGAAGTTGGCCTGTTTATTAATACAAACCTAGGATAGGCAGCAATCCTCCAAAATCCTTACTTTAATGTTTAAAAAAAGTCTGGTATTTGGTAGTTCAATTGTTGGCAAACTTATCATTCTATTAGACCACGAACTGAGCTTCAGACTCTATTACCTCCCCATTACCTAGTTCATCTGCTCCAGTTCCATTACTTCATACATCTTCACCAGTGCCCCAGTCTATTTGCTGTTAAAATCATTATCCAGGTTTTTGTTATGCCCATACTTGATTATTGAAAAACTTTCCTGGTTGGTCTCCCACATAACCCAGCCTGTAAACTTCGCCTTATCAGGAATCCTGTTTCCCCCTTTCCCTATCTCATGTCAACCCTCTATTCCAGTCATTGCCATTCCACATTGACATCAGGTACTTTAACACCTCCAAAATAAAACCCTCAACCTGAGGCCCATCGATAAGGAATCCTGTTATCTCCTCCCTCCTTCCGTTGTTGTAAGCTACGAGCTATAATAAATATTAATGCTTTATCGAAACAGAAACAGAAACTGCTGGAGAAGCTCAGGAGGTCTGGCAGCATCTGTGGAGAGAGAAGGCAGAGTTAACACTCCAGGTCCAGTCACCCCTATTCAGAACTGCCAGTTTTTGTTTTTGTTTCAGATTTCTGCAATTCTTGGTTTTGTTTTCGTGATTTATTGGCTTGAAACGCAGTCCTGAATTCAGGCTTAGTTATGGATCACATTCTCCTGACTATGAGAAAGGAGCTTGCAGGCATGATGTGTACAAGTCAGATTCTGTAAATTGACACTGTTTTCAACACAGAACAAAGCTGACCAATAACTTTTCAAAGTCCTGCGCACAGGATTAGAGTTGTTGAGGCCAGCAGCTTCATGCCAGAGTCTCCAGAAATGAAATAATTATCACTGAACACTGGTGTGAGCAAACCCTAGAAAAAAAAGTCATTCAAAATAAATTACATTGCAATTGTAATGTGCTTTGGATGAATTTGTTTATTAATTATAAAGTATTGGGATACAAGAAAAGGACTTGCCTATCAAAGTACTATGTTTCATAACTACTGAATTTGTCAATGTACTTTGTAACCAGCAAGCAACATTTTGCAGTTAGTTGCTGTTGTAAAGAAGGAAATATGGCTGCTAGTTTGTGCACAGCAAGCTCCCACAAGCAGCAATGCAACAATGACCTGGTAATCTGTCTGTATGTTGTTTTATTGAGGGGTGCTGAGCATAGGCAAGAAGACAAATGAAGAGGTGCTTGAAATTACAAGAGAAAAATAACCTCTAAAAGTGTCATCCAGGGAAGTAAATGTCAGCTTTAATCAGAGGTGGCAAGGGATAGACATCTCCTCTGGTGGGCAAAGTGGAAGGCATATATAAACAAAATACTATGGATGCTGGAAATCTGAAGCGTACACCAAAGACTCAGATCGGATGTGAAGGATTAACTCTGTTTCTCTCTCTCCACGGATGCTGCCAGACCTGCTGTGTGTCTCCAGCATTCTCTGTGTTTGCTATCAACCTGCGCTATTTTGGATGATAGATGTGACAGAGCTGTTGCAGATGAGCTTCAGTGGACTTTGAGGATGGTACAACAGAGAAGAGCACAGTATTCCTTCCTGGCAGAAGCAGTTACCAGCAGCAGATTGCGGGATGAGTATTGCCCAGGACACCAGGGATAACCCCATTGTTCTTTGAGATAATGCTGTGGGACCTTTTACATCCACCTGAGTCACTGTGCTGTAAATAATGATAATGTTAAGAATGAACTCAGAGACTGTCAAGTGACAATAGAGAGCAATGGTTACTTGGTGGAGCATACAAATACAGGCTGGATTTCCCTCGGAAGGGGAATTGGGTCAGAAGGGAAGAGAACAGACTGGAGTTTTTATTGAATTATGAAAAGCAAATAAACAGTTGTTGAAGATAGCCTTAGGCCCCTCAATAAATGAGTGACTAATAGTATGACACTGAGCAGGCTCTTTCATGCAGCCTTGATTTAATGACTCATCTGAAAGTCAGCATCAACGTCACAGTGGCACTCCTTCTGTACTGCACTAATAGTAGTGTCAACCTTGACTTTTGTACTCAAGCCCAGAACCTGAACCAGATCATTTGCGACTCAGAGGTAAGAGAGCCACAGATAGGGAAAATAAATTCCTTGAGCAAATATCCAGATCCCTGCAAATGGAGTAAGAAAGAGTACTCATTTTTCCATGTGATTTGGGAAAATAGAGGTGGATATACCAGGAATGCAATGATGGGTCAAATGGTCTCCTTCAGTGCTGTGTAAGCCAATTATAATTGTTGCTGGCATTATTGGCAATGATGACTGAAAGATACTCATGAGACCAAAAAAACTGTCCTCAGTGTGATTTTAAAAATATCTTTTCCTTTTTGATGATAGTTAGAAGTACCCTGCAACATGAATTGGAACTTTCCCCAGAGTTACTCTGATTATATCATTCAGTTAAAGTGTATTTATTAAACGTATGCCATCAGGAATGTTTTAAATTGCCAAAGTAATTTGTAGGTTTAAGCGTTGTACAAATGGAATTAAGTAGGAGAGATGTTTGGACAATAATTAATTTAATAACAGTCAGAGGTTTGAGGAGAAGTGGATTGGCTGTGTTCTTAGCGGCCTTTCTCTTCGCCTTTTGTAACTGGGGCCATGTTTTGGTAACTGTCAGGCATCCTGGCAGCATTCCCAGTGAAAACAAAGAGGGTAAAACATACAGAAATGCCTTTGTCCGCCTTTGAACAAATCTCATGTAAAGGCAGCAGACAGCACAATTCCCGGTGGGATACTGCAGCCTCGTGTCTATGAGTTAAAGGCACAGCGATCCTTAACCTTACCCATTCCTGCTTAAAGAGATGGTAACCTTCCTTTCGTAACTCTACCAGGCTGATTCCTGAGATGGCAGGGCTGGTGTATGAAGAGAGATCGAATTGGTTAGGACTATATTCACTACAGTTTAGAAGAATGAGGGGATCTCATTGAAACCTATTGAATTCTGTCAGGACTGGACAGGGTAAACACAGGAAGGATGTTTCCGATGATGGAAGAGTCTGGAACCTGGGGTCACAGTTTAAGGGTTAGATAATTTAGAACAGAAATGAAGAGAAATTTCTTCACCCAGAGAATAGTGAGTCTGCAGAATTCTCTGCCACAGAAAGCAGTTAAGCCCAAAACCTTAGATGTTTTCAAGACGGAGATTTATATAGTTCTTCGGGCTTAAGGGATCAAAGAGTATGAGGAGACAGCAGGAACAAGGGATCATATTGAATGGTAGAACTGACTCAATGGGCTGAACGGCCTATGCCTGCTCCTATTTTCTTTGTTTCTATGTTAACTGCCCAACTTAGATTTAACTCAGTAACATTTTCAGCAGAAATGATATTATACATAGTCACTCGTGGACTGCAAAAGTATCTGGATTGGAATTATATTTGAATTAAAGAAGATCAGTTTAGTTTCCTCGCTGCCCCGATCAATGTTCTTCCCTCTTTTGTACACCAAACAGCGGATCAAATGGTATTTACATCTCATTCGCTGTTTGATTTTACTGGACTCTGCATCTCAACACAATGGCTACAAGATCAGGAACACTGCAGGAGAGTAACTCACCTCCTGACTCCCCAAAGCCTGTCCACCATCTACAAGGCACAGGTCAGGAGTGTGATGGAATACTCCCCACTTGTCTGGATAAGTGCAGCTCCAACATCACTCAAGAAGCTTGACACCATCCAAGGCAAAGCAGACGATTGATTGGTACCACATCCACAAACACCCACTCCCCCCACAACCAACGCTCAGTTGCAGCAGTGTGCACCACCTACAAGATACAGCACAGCAATTCACAAAAGATAATGAACAACATCTTCCAAACCCACAAACACCACCACCTTAGAAGGACAGGGCTGCATTTACCTGGGAAAACTGCCATCTGCATGTTCCCCTCTACGTCATTCACCATTCTAACCCGGAAATATATCGCTGCTTCACTGTTGCTGAGTCAAAACCCTGGAATTCTCTCTCCATGGGCAATGTGGTTTTACCTACAGTGTATGCACTGCAGAGGTTCAAGACATCCAAAGATGTGCAGGTTAGGTGGATCAGCTGTGCTAAATTACCCATTATGTTCAGGGATGTGCAGATAGGTGAGTTAATTATGGGAAATGCAGGGTTACAGGGATAGTACAGGGGGATGGATCTGGGTGGGATGCTCTTCAGAGGGTCAGTGTAGACTTGATGGGCCAAATGGCCTGCTTCTACACTGTAGGGATTCTACAGTTTCTAAGGAAGGAAGCTGACCATCGCCTTCTCAAGGGCAATTAGGGATGGGCACCAGCAACACCCATATCCCACAAGTGGTTATGAAAATAACCTTATTGTGCACAAGGTGAATGTTGTACTTGACTGCCAGACAATAGTGACTACTCATTCAAGAGGAGTGTGAGCATTTGGACGTCTTAAGACTGTGTTAAGATGTGATGTCAATGTAAAACATCTGTCTATTGCCAGATTGCTCCATCATTGTACATCTGTCCATATCTATGACTCAGTGAAATTTAGTCTAGAATACTTTACAAATTAAGTAGGACCTTATTTTTATTACCGCCCTTCCATTACATACAACATCCTAACAGCAAAATGTTGAAATGCATACTAAACATAGGTAGGAGATGATATGGAAGGATTAAGTTCAAAATTATTAATACAGACACAGCAAAGCAGTCAGACAACAGTGTCATTAAGGCCGCCAAACAGCACTTCATCTGTGTTTTTATTACAAGCACCAGCATCTCTTCATATGTGCAACCTGCAGATTCTTAACATCCAAAACCCTGTGAGTTACATTTGTTAGTAGAATGTAGGTTGATAAATTGGTGTCGAATGATCATGATTGATTACCAGTTAGCGTTTGCATTACTTTTTTCCCAGATGAGGAATCTATTTAGAATGTGTTCCGGAATCACCTGATGCTGTGCATCAAATTCCAGGACTTGGCCTAGATCTTCTGCTTCTCCAGTCAGTGCAGCTTTGGAACAGGAGAGAGAGCAGACAGTGAAACAGTCCTTACCCAGGCTTGATCACCCTAACAATTCTATAAGCTAGGGGCATGGGAAGGTGCTGTATCAGTCACTCGCATTTTGAGATCTTTAAGTTGTCAATTAGGGCCAGCTCAGGGACTTATCCCATCCCTGACAGTATTTTGCCATTCGGTCAATGATTCACAGATGTTTACAGCTTAGGAGGAGGCCATTCAGCCAATCATGTTCACACTAGTCAACAAAGACCTAGCGAGTTTTGAGAAGATTTGTAGCTCAGGTTGAGGTTCTGGATGTGAGTTTGCTCGCTGAGCATTCTAGGTAACATCATCAGTGAGCCTCCGATGGGACATAACACCAGCGCTTCATCGGAGGCTCACTGATGATGTTACCTAGAATGGTGACGAAACGTCTGAAAACTAACCTTCCAGCTCAGCGAGCAAACTCGCATCCACAGCAAAGATCTAGCTGCACAAATCCCATTTCCAACTGCTGGCTATACCACCGGTGACTATAGCAATAAGACTGTAAGAAATAGGAACACGAGTAGCCTATTTGGTCCCTCAAGCCTACTTTGCGATTCTATAGGATGATGGCTGATCCAACACTGCTTACATGCACTTTACTGCACTTTGCCCACAATCCTTCATTACCCTGTAGAACAAGAATCTACCTGTCTCAGTCTTAAATGTACACAAGGACTCTCTGCCTCTTCAGCTGTCCATCACAAGGAGTTCCGAGGACCCTCAACCCTCTGAGAGAAGAAATTCCTTCTCATCTCAGTGTTAAAATTGGTGCCCTTTTATTCTGAGACTACACAGATAAATATATCAATACTGCTAAAATATTATAAGAATATCTGATTCAGCCACCTTTTGAGGCAGTGAGTCTCAGACTCCCACCATCCTCTGAGTGAAAAAAAAATTAACATCAACTCTTCTCTTTGCCTTGTACCTGTCAAATAAATGTGTGTTCCCTGATTATTGACCCCTGTACTAATGGAATAGTCCTTGACTATGCGTCCCATCTATGCCTCTCATAAACCTACACACCTGTATCAGGAAATGGTCAAAGTGAGCAATACCTTTAAGAGGAAGCAGGAGGAATATGTGAGTGAGAATTGGCTAGTGGTATTATTGATGGACTGTTAATCCAGGGACCCAGGTAATGTTCTGGGCATCTGGGTTTGAAAGCTGCCGTGAGCATGGTGGAATTTAATTTGAATAAATATCAGGAATTAAAAGTCTAATGATGACCATGACTTCAGTGTTACGGGTGGCTCGGTGGTTAGCACCGTTGCCTCACAGCACCAGGAACTCGGGTTCAATTCCACCTTCAGGTGGGGTTTGCACATTCTCCCTGTGTCTGCGTGAGTTTGCTCCAGTTTCCTCCCACAGTCCAAAGATGTGCAGGTTAGGTGGATCGGCCATGCTAAATGACCCCATATTGTCCAGGGATGTGCAGGCTAGGTGGATCGGCCATGCTAAATGACTCCATATTGTCCAGGGATGTGCAGGTTAGGTGGATCGGCCATGCTAAATGACCCCATATTGTCCAGGGATGTGCAGGTTAGGTGGATCAGCCATGCTAAATGACTCCATATTGTCCAGGGATGTGCAGGTTAGGTGGATCGGCCATGCTAAATGACTCCATATTGTCCAGGGATATGCAGGCAAGGTGGATTAACCCCGGGAAATTCTGGGTTACAGGGATGGGGTGGGGTCTGGGCCTGGGCCTGGGTGGGATGCTCTTTGGAGAGTCAGTACGGACTTGTTGAGCTGAGTGGCCTGTTTTCACACTGTAGGGATTCTATTAAGGCCCCCTCTTAAACTTCACTGCTCGAAGGAAAACAATCCCAGCCTCATTCAATCTTTCCTCACAGCCCAGACACTCCACCCTGGGCAACATCCTGGTAAATCTTCTCTGCACCCTCCCCAGTGCAATTCTTTCTATAACACTTGATGAAAACTGCTCACAATATTCTAATTGTGGCCTAACCAACAGTTCCTGCATAACTCCCTTGCTCTTCTGTCTTTGCTTGGGCTAATCAAGGCTAGTATCCCTTTTGTCTTCTCAAAAACAGAGGTCCACAGGGATCAGTGCTGGGGCCACAATTATTTATAATATGTATAAATGACTTGGATGAGGAAAGTGAATTTATTTTTGCCAAGTTTGCGGATCACACAAAAATAGTTGGGAAGGCAATTGGTTAGGATCACACAAAAAGTCTGCAAAGAGATATAGACAGGGTAAGTGAGTGGGGATTAACTTGGCAGATGCAATATAATGTGGGAAAATGTGAAGTTATGCATTTTGTCAGGAAGAATAAAGGAGCTGAATATTACCCAGATCATGAAAGTCTAAAATCTACAGCACAAAGGGATTTGGAGGTCCTGGTGCATGAATCACAAAAGGCTGGCATCCAAGTTCAGTGAGTAAAAGAGAAGGCAAATAGAATGTGGGTCTTTGTTTTAATGGAGATAGAGTATAAAATTAGGCAAGTTTTGCTTAAACTGTACAGACTCCTAGTCAGATCAAAGCTGTGAACAGTTTTGGGCCCTTTATCTAAGAAAAGGTACATTAACATTGGAGGCATTGTGGAGCAGGTTCGCTTGGCTGATCCTGGGTATAGAGGGGTTATTTTATTAGGACAGGTTGAGCAGGTTAGGCCTGTACTTATTGGAGTTTAGAATGGTGAGAGGCAACTTTATTGAAACATTTAAGGCTCTTAGAGGACTTGGTAGACTGGATGCTGAAAGGTCATTTGCCTTTGTAGGAGTGACTAGGATCAGAATCTCAGAATAAGGGGTCGCCCTGTTAAGGCTTGGATGTGAATGAATTTCCTCACTCAGAGGGTTGAGAATTTGTGGAATTCTTTACAGCAGAGAGCTGCACTGGCTTGTTGTTAAATGTGTTCAATACTGAGATAGACAGAGTTTAATCAGTAAGGAAACTGAGGGTTGTAGGGAAAACGCAGGAATTGTGAACTATCAGATCAGCCATGATCACATTGAATGCAGAACAGATTCAACGGGCTGAATGGCCTACTCCTGTTCTTACATTTTATTGGTCTACCTGCCCGACACCTTCAGGGCACCATGGTTATGCACACCAAGGTCCCTCTGATCTCCCAATGATGGTTCAATCCTTGCCTTGTTCGACGTCCCAAGGTGTATTTCCTCACTCTTTAGAGATTTGAAATCCATCTGCTGACTGTCTGTCCCCAATCCTCACCCTGCCCCCTCCCCCTTGGTGACACTGTCTGTCCCCAGTCCTCACCCTGCCCCATCCCCCTTGGTGACACTGACTGTCCCTCAGTCCTCACCCTGCCCCCTCCCCCTTGGTGACACTGTCTGTCCCCAATACTCACTCTGCCCCCTCCCCCTTGGTGACACTGTCTGCCCCCGATTCTCACCCTGCCCCCTCCCCCTTGGTGACACTGTCTGTCCCCAATCCTCACCCTGCCCCCTCCCCTTGGTGACACTGTCAGTCCCCGATCCTTACCCTGCCCCCTCCCCCTTGGTGACACTGACTGTTCCTGACCCTTACCCTGCCCTCTTCCCTTGGTGACACTGACTGTCCCTCAGTCCTCACCCTGCCCCCCCCCCCTTGGTGGCACTGTCCCCGATCCTCACCCTGCCCCCTCCCCCTTGGTGACACTGACTGTCCCTGATCCTTACCCTGCCCCCTTCCCTTGGTGACACTGTCTGTACCCAATCCTCACCCTGCCCCCTCCCCTTGATGACACTGACTGTCCCCAATCCTCACCCTGCCCCCTCCCCCTTGGTGACACTGACTGTCCCCGATCCTCACCCTGCCCCCTCCCCTTGGTGACACTGACTGTCCCTTGGTCCTCACTGATGTACAGCTACCTGTTCAAAGACAACCTTTGAACTAACCCCCAGGTCACTCCTTCTTTAATTCTCTCCATTGACCCTCAAACCTGGAACCCCACACCTCCCTTCGGCCCCCATGGCCTCTTGCCTGGCCCCAGTTCCAGGATTTAACAGGGCTCCTCAGGACACGCATTCCAGCGATGGCCTGTGCTTTCGCTCTTGCTGCTGGGTGTCAGGGGTGTTGGCCATCTGACCAGCTGCTCTCCAAGGTGGCACTGCATCCTGGGATGGGGTGGAAATCTCACCCTCATGCCATAAACACTGCACTGGCATTAACCTGCTTTGGGAACACCATTGTTGCCGCTAGAGAGAGATCGGCATACCATGGGGGTTCGGAGTCCTTTATTTCCCTTTCCAATTCCATTTTAGTTTAGTTACCTCCATCTTTCCCTCCTTTCCCTCCCCTGTATTTGATGTCGCTGCACTGTTCCTGGTGGATAGTGCTTGAATCATTATTTATTTTAATTAACACAGGTCATTTGGTGGTGGTGAAAAGAAGTCAATGCTAAATTGCTATGGGCCAGTTTATAGGGGATCGTAGGCAGGTCCCTTGAACTTGTGACTGTGTGGGATTGTGGTACATGGAGTGCAGGCAATGTGGAGACACCAACTTGCCACAAAATCCAACTCATGAATCGTCTGTAAGATGCGGACCTTAAATTTGACAGTGAATTTCGACAGCAATTTAGTTTTGGTGGTCAGTAGGCTATTATAGGCCTGGTGAGGCTTTGAGAAGAGAGATAACAACTCCTCGGCTGTCACTGGTGTAATCTTTCAATAATTAATCCCATGCTTCAAGTGAAGAGCACCCTTGGAGATGGTGGGACCTGTTGATGCTAGAGTCTGACATAACAAGGTGCAGAGCTGGATGAACACAGCAGGCCAGACCCTTCTTTTCTGACCCGAAACGTCAGCTCCTCTGATGCTGCCTGGCCTGCTGCGTTCATCCAGCTCCACACCTTGTCATATCAACACACCCTTTTGTTTTGTGGTTTAGTTGAATGTAACTGGAACCCTCTCCAATTTGGCGTGAGAATGTCACGCTGATGCTGAAATACATTTTCAAATGACATTAGAACAGGGGGTGTGGGGGGGGGGAAGGGAGGGGTGGGTGTGGAGGGGGGGAAAGGAAGGGTGGGTGTGGGAGTGGTTTTTGAATTTATAAAAAGCTTACCTCGAGTGTCGGTGCCTTCCATTTCTGGTTGAGCAGCAGCGCAAGCGGGAGCTTGGGCCAGGAGCCTGTCGGGAAGCCGGTGAGTCAGTTTTTGAATTTATAAAAAGCTTACCTCGTGAATAGGCGGAGGTACGCTGAGCAGGAGTCGACACGGGACTGGTGAGTGAGTGAGGTAATATATTTGTGTGACTGCGTTACCCAAAACACTACTCGGGTAGTGTCTCCCATCCATCTTCCTCCTCTAACCAAAAAAAAAGGTTCTGTGTGCCTGATTGGTAAGGTAACAAGTTTATTTTTTATTCTTTATTTTTTAACAGTCTTGGGAATTTAGAATAATGGGAACGGAGGTCAGGGCAGTTGAATGTTCCTCCTGCAGAATGTGGGAGGTAAGGGTCACCACTAGTGTCCCTGCTGACTACATCTGCCGGAAGTGCACCCAACTCCAGCTCCTTGAAAACCTCGTTAGGGAACTGGAGCTGGAGCTGGATGAACTTCGGATCATTCGGGAGACAGAGGGGGTTATTGAGAGGAGTTACAGGGAGGTAGTCACTCCTCAAGTACAAGAAAAAGGCAGATGGGTTACGGTCAGGGGACGGAAAGGGAACCGGCAGGCAGTGCAGGGATCCCCTGTGGCCATTCCCCTCAACAATAAGTATACCGTTTTGGATAGTGTTGGGGGGGACGACTTACCAGGGGAAAGCAGTGGGGCACAGGTCTCCGGCACAGAGTCTGTCCCTGCTGCTCAGAAGGGAAGGGGGAAGCGGAGCAGAGCATTAGTCATTGGGGACTCCATAGTTAGGGGGACAGATAGGAGATTCTGTGGGGACGAGAGAGACTCACGGTTGGTGTGTTGCCTCCCAGGAGCCAGGGTGCGTGATGTCTCTGATCGTGTTTTTGGGATCCTTAAGGGGGAAGGGGAGCAACCCCAAGTCGTGGTCCACGTTGGCACCAACAACATAGGTAGGAAGAGAGATGGGGATTTAAGGCAGAAATTCAGGGAGCTAGGATGGAAGCTGAGAGCTAGGACAAACAGAGTTGCTGTCTCTGGGTTGTTGCCCGTGCCATGTGCTAGTGAGGCGAGGAATAGGGAGAGAGAGGAGTTGAACACGTGGCTACAGGAATGGTGCAGGAGGGAGGGTTTTGGATTCTTGGATAATTGGGGCTCTTTCTGGGGTAGGTGGGACCTCTACAAGCAAGATGGTCTTCACCTGAACCAGAGGGGTACCAATATCCTGGGCAGGGGGGGATATTTGCTAAGGCTATTCGGGTGGGTTTAAACTAATTCAGCAGGGGGATGGGCACCAAAATTGTAGTTTGAGTATTGAAAAGGTTGAGAATAGGGTGGTCCAAAATAAAGTTTCAGGGATGCAAGATGGCACCGGCAAGCAAGAAGTTGGTTTGAAGTGTGTCTACTTCAATGCCAGGAGCGTCCGGAATAAGGTGGGTGAGCTTGCCGCATGGGTTAGTACCTGGGACTTTGTTGTGGCCATTTCGGAGACATGGATAGAGCAGGGACAGGAATGGTTGTTGCAGGTTCCGGGATTTAGATGTTTCAGTAAGAACAGAGAAGATGGTAAAAGGGGAGGAGGTGTGACATTGTTGGTCAAGGACATTTTTACAATTGTCTACAAGAATAGTGCCAGATGACTGGAGGATAGCAAATGTGGTTCCCTGTTCAAGAAGGGGAGTACAGACAACCCTGGCAATTATAGACCAGTGAGCCTTACCTCAGTTGTTGGTAAAGTGTTGGAAAAGGTTATAAGGGATAGGATTTCTAATCATCTAGAAAAGAATAAATTGATTAGGGATAGTCAGCACGGTTTTGTGAAGGGAAGGTCGTGCCTCAAAAACCTCATTGAGTTCTTTGAGAAGGTGACCAAACAGGTAGATGAGAGTAAACCGGTTGATGTGGTGTATATGGATTTCAGCAAGGCGTTCGATAAGGTTCCCCACAGTAGGCTATTGTACAAAATGCAGAGGAATAGAATTATGGGAGATATAGCAGTTTGGATCAGAAATTGGCTTGCTGAAAGAAGACAGGGGGTGGTAGTTGATGGGAAATGATCATCCTGGAGATCAGTTACTAGTGGTGTACCGCAAGGGTCGGTGTTGGGTCCACTGCTGTTTGTCATTTTTATAAGTGACCTGGATGAGGGCATAGAAGGATGGGTTAGTAAATTTCAGACGACCCTAAGGTCGGTGGAGTTGTGGATAGTGACAAAGGATGCTGTCGATTGCAGAGAGACATAGATAAGCTGCAGAGCTGGGCTGAGAGGTGGCAAATGGAGCTTACTGCAGTCAAGTGTGAGGTGATGCACTTTGGTAGGAGTAACCGGAACGCAAAGTACTGGGCTAATAGTAAGATTCTTTGTAGTGTAGATGAGCAGAGAGATCTCAGTGTCCATGTACACAGATCCTTGAAAGTTGCCACCCAGGTTGACAGAGCTGTTAAGAAGGCATATAGTGTTTTAGCTTTTATTAATAGAGGGATCGAGTTCCGGAACCAAGAGGTTACGGTGAAGCTGTACAAAACTCTGGTGTGGCCGCACTTGGAGTATTGTGTACAGTTCTGGTCACCGCATTATAAGAAGGATGTGGAAGCTTTGGAAAGGGCGCAGAGGAGATTTGCTAGGATGTTGCCTGGTATGGAGGGAAGGTCTTACGAGGAAAGGCTGAGAGACTTGAGGCTGTTTTCATTAGAGAGAAGAAGGTTGAGAGGTGACTTCATTGAAACATATAAAATAATCAGAGGGTTAGCTAGGGTGGATAGGGGGACCCTTTTTCCTAGGATGGTGACGGCGAGCACAAGGGGGCATAGCTTTAAATTGAGGGGTGAAAGATATAGGACAGATGTCAGAGGTAGTTTCTTTACTCAGAGTAGTAAGGGAATGGAACGCTTTGCCTGCAACGGTAGTAGATTCGCCAACTTTAGGTACATTTAAGTCGTCTTTGGATAAGCATATGGACATACATGGAATAGTGTAGATTAGATGGGCTTCAGATCGGTATGACAGGTCGGCACAACATCGTGGGCCGAAGGGCCTGTAACTGTGCTGTTATGTTCTATGTTCTATGTTCTATGTAATCAGTAAATGTGGAGGTGGAAAAGCACAGCAGGTCAGATAGCATCCGAGGAGCAGGACAGTCAACGTTTCGGGCCAAAACCGTTTGTCAGGACCTGGTCACCCAGATGGTGTAAATGCAATCTTTTTTTTGAAACCCATTTGAAGTTTGAAAATAAGAGCAACTTTCTTTCCTAGTTTATCAGGGATTTAGTTCATAGGGATCTAACTGTGTTAATGACATTCTTGTAGGTTTGCTGCAAACAGCTGATGTTTATGCCAAGAGTCTGTAAAATGTTGTCTACAAGTGGTTTCCGTTGGTTTCTAAAAATCACAGCTTGTTTTTGTCAACAGAAACAACACTGACTCTTTATTCCTATTCTTTGCCCATTTTCTCCCCATTCCATCTTCTCCTGAAGATGTCACATCTCTCCTGCTGTCTGCCGTACGTATCCTCAATATCAGTAATTTTACTGGCACTTCACCCAAACTGAGCATTAACTACACTGTCAGCGAACTATCAGGAAGGGGCCTTATTCACAAATGGCTCAGATTCCCATCCCCAACAAACAACCCAATGACCATCAGCATATTTACAGGTACATAGTCAGGCTAGTCACGAGTATGGTGGTAATATCACTGGAATCCTCATCCACGACGCTAATACACTAGAGACGTAGTTTCAAATCCAACAGGGGAGCTGGTGGAATTCTAAATTCAACCAATCGCTAATTCTGGAAATTGAAAGCTTACTTAGCATTGACCAGGAAGCAATCATTTATTGTTTCCAAAAACCACGTAGTTTAGTCAGGGAAAGAAGCTTGCCATTTTTACATGTGATTCCAGAGTGACAACGAAGAAATTAATTCCTAACTTCACTCTGAACTGGCTCAGCAAGCCACTAATTCCAGCAATTAGGAATTAGCAACAAATGCTGGCAGTGCCAGTGATATCCACATCCCATAAAAGAACTTTAAAAACATGATAACCTAATGTGAGAGCGCTGAGACTCACAACGCCCCATCTAATCCATTCCCCTCAATAACATTAGTTCACTCAACAGTCACTGGGGATGTTAACCACTGAATAAGATGCCTGAAACCAGCTGCCATCTCATTTGAGGTGATTTTGTGAGGTTCTACTTTTGGCTCAGGGCCTCAGATGCAGTGACAGCAAAATATTATTATTGCAGTCCCATCTTTGACCGCATTTAAATCTCAATGAGACTGCAAGTCCTCTGAGGTGGTCGTAAAAGATGCCATGACAATTTTCAAAGAGAAACAGGAAGGTACTTGATAGTGTGTATTGCTCAAGCGCTAAACTATTATCTGACCATTATTACATTGCTGTTTGCGGGAATTTGCTGTGCCCAAATTGAGTGCCACATTCCTACACTCCAACAATGTCTATACTTCAAAATATTTTACTGAGTACAAAGTCTGTTGAGATGTCTGGGGTCTTGAAATTCTCCATATAAATCAAACCTAGCGTTTATCAGTATTTTTACATTTGTGTGCACCTGAAGCCATTGGGTGTTAACACAAAAGTGAAAGAAAACTGAGATAATGGGAACTGCAGATGCTGGAGATTCCAAGATAATAAAATGTGAGGCTGGATGAACACAGCAGGCCAAGCAGCATCTCAGGAGCACAAAAGCTGACGTTTCGGGCCTAGACCCTTCATGAAAGAAAACTGTTTGAGAGGATGTGGATGCTTAGATAAATCATTTTAAAGTTACAGCCCATTTGTAAAATCAACCTTCAATGTCTCAAGTAATGAACATTACAGGTTTCTCACACCATTTCGGTTAAATGTCTCTACTTGTCCTAATGTCAATGAAGAGTGGTCTCTGCTATAACCTGCAACATAAATCAAATGACCTGAGTGTAGTGAGAAGCATTTGTAAGGTTCTACTATAAATGCTGCCATGTATACTCAGAGAGTGGTAAGGGCATGGAACGCCCTGCCTGCCAATATGGTTAACTCAGCCACATTAGGGGCATTTAAACAGACCTTGGATATGGATGATGATGGGATAGTGTAGGGGGAGGGGCTTAGATTAGTTCACAGGTCGGCACAACATCAGGGGCCAAAGGGCCTGTTCTGCGCTGTATTGTTCTATATTATTTCAAGTTATCTACATAATTATCACTTAGACTTCAAAATATTCCAGAACGCATTTTAAATATTACAGTTTTTGTGGCTTACGAATTGAAAAGCCAGCTGGGGTTCTTGATTCACTGAAGTACCCAGTGATTATAACCAATGATATCCAGCGAATGCAATCCAGTAATTGTTCTCCAACAAAGGTGAGCCATCGATTGACACTCAGTGATTGTGATCCACATTTCTGATTTTAATCCAGTGATTGCAATGCGGGGATTTTATACACTTACACAACCTTTCTCCCATTCCTAGGCAAAATGGAAATTGAAGTAGGACTTTAGTAAATAGTGAAGACTCTCCAGCTTTGATGTGAAAGTCAGTCATTGGTTTCAACAACGATGTGGGGAAATGTGATTTGGGCGTTTTGCCGCAGGGGTTAAAAATAGCACTTTGTCTATTAGAAATCTTTGTGCAATCAACATAGAATGAAGTCAGAAAGGGCAACATGAGAATCCTGAGTGACCAGTTAATGTGCAGTTGTAGAATCCCTACAGTGTGGAAAAAGGCCATTCAGCCCATCAAGCCCACTCTGATCCTCTGGGGAGCATCCCACCCAGACACTTCCCCCTACCCTCTAACCTTGCATTTCCTGGGTTCCTGGCACTGTAAGGCAACAGCACTGACCACTGTGCCACCATGCCACCCTGGAAATCACTAGAATTTAAATAATCAAGAAGATGCCCATCTGAGAGCATGATATCCCACCTCAATGTGTGCTACGTGTAATGTTAAAGTGGTGCTTGATATTAAAAGTTGAATTGCTTTTCCAGTTCCATGTTCCACCACACCCATAAAAAGCTGTAATTATATTCAGTACAGAAGGCTGCGCTCTGTCAGTAAACATTTCACATTCAGCTTTCATTGTGGAAAAAATGATAGCTAGATTGTTTGAGTTCAAGCAAAATTGAACTGTTCAGTAAAGATGCATCTTACTTCACGCTGCAGTTTGAAATTAGTACCTGACAGACGGAATTGACTTATTCTGCTAGTTTGCATCGTTGGTGTCTCAGTGACTGTTCATTTTTTTCATGCCAATAATGAGATGCAGTTCGATCAAAAACATAAGTAACTGGAGGAACTCAGCAGATCTGGCAGCGACTTGTAGAGAGAGAAACAGAGATAATGTTTGAAGCCTAGTAGCTCTTCATCAGAGCTAAAAGCTACTACAGAATGGCTGTATTTATACCGATGATGGCTCTTGGCCTTCCGTCATCAGCATAAATACCACCATTTCCTAGCTCTCCTAGTTTTGAAGAAGGGTCAGAGTAAACTCGAAACATTAACTTTGTTTCTCTCTCCACAGATTCTGCCAGACCTGCTGAATTTCTTCAGCAATTTCAGTTCCTGTTGGTTTCAGATCCCCAGCATCCACAGTTCTTTGTTTTATATTATTATGTAAGAATAACTATATGTTACATACTGACTTGCAAAATCTCTCTGGTCCTTTAAGTGACATCTATGGAACATAAGGGCTAATAAAAAGAGAGAAAAACACTCATTTTGTTTCAGGAATCAGTTTCTGAGAGCAATTATTCCCATACTGTAAGTGAAGAAGTTTATCTTTTTGCATAAAATTTACAACAGGCCATTCAGCCCAACTGGTTTGTGCTACTGATAATGCTCCACGTCAACCTTCTTCACCGTGCCTCATCTCATCCAATTATAAGAATATAAGAGCAGGAGTAGGCCATTCAGCCCCTTGAGCCCCTTCAGCCTGCTCCACCATTCAATACCATCATGGCTGATCTCATTTTGGCATTAACTCTACTTTCCTGCCCCACTCCCCACAATCTTTCAACTCACTCCAAATTAAAAATCTACCTAGCTCCTCCTTAGATTTACTTAATGTGTCAGCATTCACTGGCTCTCTGGGATAGTGAATTCTGCAGATTCACAACCCTTTACACGAAGTGATTTCTCCTCATTTCTGTTTTAAATCTGCTGCACCTTATCCTAAAAGTATAACCTCTCATTTTTGATTGCCTCACGTGAGGAAATATCTTTTCTATGTCTACCGTGTCAATCTGCTTTAGCATCTTCTCTACCCGAATTAAATCTCCTCTCATTCTTCTAAACTCCAGAGACTACAGGCTGAAACTACTCAATCTTTCTTCACGAGACAAACCTCTCATCTCTGGAATCAATCCAGGGAACTTGCTCTGAGCTGCCTCCAATTCAACTACACCCCTTCTCAAGTAGGAGACCAATCAACCTAGCCTTCTGAGCTAACAAGGTGCTGGTAGGTAGGAGGTGGGGGTGGGGGTTGAGTTGGGAGGACGGATAGGTGGGAGAAAGGATGGACAGGGCAGGGAGATGGGGATGGAGCTAGCCGTCCGTTGCTTTCTGTCTCAAGTATTTGTCTAGCTTCTTCTTAGATATAGCGAGTTCCACACTCTGACCACTTACGAAGTAGAGATCTTCCTCCTGTTACAGTCAAAAAGTTAAAAGTGAATTAGATAACAAGGTGTGGAGCTGGATGAACACAACATGCCAAGCAGCATCAGAGGAGCAGGAAAGCTGACGTTTCGAGCCTAGGGCCTTCTTCAGAAAAATGAAGAAGAGTTTAGACGCAAAATGACAGCTTTCCTGCCCTTCTGATGCTGCTTGGCCTGCTGTGTTCATCAGGTTCTACATCTTGTTATCTCAAATTCTCCAACAAGGGCAGTTCCTACTATCTCCGAGTGAAGTTAATTTTTTAATGTTATGTTTTATGGCATGCTTTGTGCCAGAGACGCTTTCAGCTCTGTGGTGAGAAAGGTACAGTCCAGTCTGTGCCAAAATCACATGCATGGGAGAGGAGTTGGAGGTATTCTGTCAGCGTAGTTCCCCCTGCATCCTCACCCATCCACCCATGCCTGAGGAAAGGAGGAAATCAGCAATGGTGGTGGTGGCAGGGTTATTGAATAATCTTTAAGGCAGAAGTAGACAGATTCTTGTCTGAGAAGAAGGCATTTGGGGTTGGAGGGGAAAGTGTAGCTGAGGGCACAATCAGATCTTACCAAATGGCAGGTCAGGCTTACAGAACCAAGTGGTGTACTCTTGTTCCTAAATTGTGAGCCTGTCCAGCTCCCGCTTCTGATTGGTGCTCTGGGATGGGGCACTTAACACAGTAAATGCGCTGCTTCACACCGAGTGCAAATGTTGCTATTCCTCCAGGGGAGGCTGGGGCCAGGCCTGTGCCCGTGTGGCCGTTGTGGACAGCCTGATGACAGGTTAGAATTGCAGCTGATCGCTTGGGTGTGGGATTGGAGGGAGGCCACTCACTTCACAATTGTTCATCGACATGTGTTAACATTTATGGAGAAGTGAGTGAGGAGTGGGGAGGGAACCCAAAATGAATAACAGAAACTGGAAACCTTATTGCTGACATTTGGTTGGTGGCGTGTATTTTGTTTGAGGTATCCTTTAGGGCTCACCTTACATTCTAATTATTCTTTCTGCCTGGTCTGAGCTACCAGTCAGCAAACAAAACATGCCCATCTGTCGTGTGCCTGCAACAGTCACTGCATAAAAGTACTTTCTGTAATGTAAACATTGTGCTTGACATTCAGTGAAAATATGCTTGCTAGCTGGATTGCAACTTTACTTTCAACTGTGCTGGTGAAAGAACAGCGAGTCTGCTGCTCATTCATACAGTCTGCTCATTGCCTGAATCTATTTAGTTGAGCCGTGGGAAAGTTCTGCTCCTCTGAACTTCATCAGGCATTCTTTAACTTCAGGCGACAAATGAATGATATTCGTCCAAGATAGACCAGCCTGATTAGGCTGGCAACCTGTCAAAGTAGTCACTTAATGTGGAGTCCTGGCATTTTGTACAGAGCTTATCTGTTCATTCAGTCTCAGTGGGGAACGGAAACACTCCACAAATGACTATAAGCTATTGTGCAGTACATTATAGCATGTAGACACCACACCCACCATACTCACAGATGCATTATTTACAGTTTGTGATAATTTGGGCACTTGGAAAATGAAACAGAACTTTGCAATGCTGCAGTCTTGGCTACTTTCAAAACATCAATCGGAAATAGATCAGAAGGAATGCAAATTTAAGATGGATACTGGAAGTTCATGTTCACAAAAGGAATGATCAATGTTAGATAAAGTGGCAGAGATATATTGAGATCATTTAAAGCAACAATTAAACAATGTTACTGAAAAGACAGACTTGGTGCCAAAACGTTTTGCCTTGCCTCTTCAGGATAGATGTAAGAATTCCCAATTTCAAATAATCCCAGTGATTTACACTATAGGGGAAAGCTTGATTTGTTGGCAAGTCAATTCTGATTGACCAAGACATTGCCATCGAGAAAGTGTAAGACAACTAAAGGCACCACAAACTCCTGTGTCATTTAAAAACGGGCAAGGTTTGGGCCCATTCCTTTTGTTTGAACGAGTCCCTGCATGAAAAATATCTACGTCTTTCCTAAAAACCATACGTGAACCACGTTATAATCTTGAAGAAACTCAGCAGGTCTGGCAGCATCTGTAGAGAGAGGAAAGCAGAGTTAATGTTTCAAATCTGTTATGACTTCCTCAGCGTTCTGAAAAAGAAATCATCTTAGACTCGAAATGTTAACTCTGTCCTTATTTCTCCACAGACCTGCTGAGTTTCTCCAACGTTCTTTGTGTTTGTTTCCAGATTTCCAGCATCTGCAGTATTTTGATTTTCTTACATGTTACCAATCTTGATGGATTATTTTAAGTTAGTTGTTAGGATCATTCAAGTGTTGCCCAATAGTGGAATCACATCATAAAGTAGGTATTTTGCTTTGGATTTTGTAGACACAGGCTGGTTGACTACAGCCCAAACCTTGCCTTTTCTGAACAATCAAGGTAACATGCCATTTGACTCATTCAGTAAATCCCTGGAATGTTTTGAAGCCTACATACCAGGCACTGGTAACAGCACTGAAATTCATACACCAACATCGTTCAGCTGTATGATCAGCAACACATCCATATTGGTGATATCCGTTTGACATTCCTATAACCACTTCATTATAGCATTGAGAAATGTCTCACTTAAGGCCCTCCTTAATGCATTGTGGGTTTAACTGCAGCACGTGGACTGCAGTGGCTCAAGAAGGTAGCTCAGCGCCACCTTCTCAGGAGTAACTAGGGACAGGCAATAAAGGCTGGCTCAGCCAATGATGTTCTACATGTAGTTAATAAAAAATTAGCCCAACCAATTCTTCACTTTTTTGAAATACTTCACTTTTCTAGGATAAAATTGGTTAAACAGGGAATTTTTCTGGCCCTGAGTAACAGTCTCAGTCTAAGTTTGTGCTTGAGCCAATCAGGATAGCCATTGTTCTACAGGAGACCTTTGATAGGCTCTACATCTGCATCAGGATTACAAGCCGAGGAACTGTCTAGGATCCAATTCACAACCTTTTAGTGTGGAAAGCTGAATGAATTCCAATGTATATATATTGACCAATTTAGATGGAATGGGAGTAGGCAGAAGAGCAGAATACATCAGTGGATTTTTCAACCAGTACGCTGAGAAACGGGATCATGTTTGACCACGCATAATGGGTCTGTGTTCTTGCTGGGTGGGTGTGTTAAGAAGGACTACTCCATCATCTCTTACGAATGTTTCCAATTAGATCAGACCAGAGCTTTAATAGTCAAAGAAAGAAAGCACCTGGATCTACGCAGTGGAGTTGGAGCTTCAAGCTACCAGTGAAATAATAACAAAAAGGAGCAAACTGAACCTAAAAGAACACAAAGCACATGGTCTCTCTTAAGGGAAAAAACATGAATGGTCCCAGGGATAAGGAGTATCAGCATTTTGCAGAGATAAGAGTCAATGGATGGGATGCCGTCCCAGATATAGTGTTCCTGCAAGCCCATTTGGAAGGTAGCAGTGTTCCCATCATCATCATCATCATCGTCATCATCATCATCACCTATCGCAGTTGTCATTATTGGTGGTCCCTCACAGCCGAGGATGACTCTCTTCCCACTCTCAGGGTGAGTCCGTAGCAGCTGTGCAGACAGATACAGGTTCCACAGATTCTGTTACACTTGGGGAAGAAGGTGGTTTCAGGAAGGGTTGACTAGGGCATCAATGTGGCAGCACGCTCCTTACGCTGTTTTTGCTTGACTTCCACTTTTACCATCAAGTCTCAAAGGGCTCAATGCCTTCCTGGATGCTCCTGCTCTACCTTGGATGGTCTGGGGTCTGTGATTCCCAGGTGTCTGTGGGAATGGAGCACCTCACTAGTGAGGTCAAGAGGGTATCACTGAAGCGCTTCCTCTGTCCATCTGTGGTTTGCCTGCTGCTTCGGAACTGGGAGTAGAGCACCTGCTTGGGGAGTCTCCTGTTGGTCATGTGAATGAGGTGCCCAGCCCAGCACAGCCAATTGAGGGTGGCCAGTGCCTTGGTGCTGGGGATATTGGCCTGGTCCAGGATGCAGGTGTTGGTGTGCCTTTCCTCCCAATGGATTTGCGGGGTCTTGTGCAGGCAGCGTTGATGGCACTGCTGCAGTGCCTCCAGTTTGCTAGTGAAGCCTTCAGCTTCCTGAGGAAAAAGGTGTTTGAGAACAACAACATCAGATCCGATACCAAGTTCATGGTATATAGAGCTATGGTGGTTCCTGCTCTCCTATTTGGGCCTGAGATGTGGACTGTCTACAGCATTCCCATCAGGTGGGAAGGGGGACGGTCAACCACAAAGCAGATGGTCAGGATGGAATATGATGTAAGAGGCTAATTCCATTAGGGAGTAGGAAGGATCCCAATTCCTTATGTCTCTGATACCTCCTGTTGATGCAGAGAGGTTGACAGGTTAGTTTAACAGGGTGCTTAACAGGATGGTGGGTGAGACACTTGCCTTTTTCAGTCAGGGCATAGATTGTAAGAGCAAGGAGGTCATGTTGGAGCTGTACAGGACTTTGATTAGACTACAGCTGGAATGCTATGTGCAGTTCTGGTCACCGCTCTGTAGGAAGGGTATGATAGCACTGGAGTGGGGTACAGAGGAGATTCACCAGGATGCTGTCTGGGGTGGTGCATTTCAGCGATGTCAGAGGCTGAATAGGTTCAGATTCTTTTCTTTGGAGCAGAGAAGGTTGAAGGGAGGGACCTGATTGATGTTTGCAGGATTATGAGGGGCATTGACAGGTTGATTAGAATGCAACTGTTCCTCTTAGTTAAAAGGCCACCAAAACTGAACATCATTTTAAAGTGAAATGCAGGAGGTTTAGGGGAGACCTAAGGAAAAACACAGTGGGAATCTGGAATATACTGCCTTGGAGGGTAGTTGAGGTGGGCAATCTCACAACTTTTAAAAAACAGTTGAATGAAGTGTCATTACATTTCAAGCTATGGGCCTAATGGGACTAAGGTAGCTAGTAGTAAAGTTTTAGTAGCACGGACTCAATGGGTCAAATGGCCTCTTCTATGCTGTGTAGTTCTATGATTCTAAGACATTTCCGCTTGTCAGAGAGTTCAAAATTAGAACGCATAATCTTAGAGTTTTTAGAGAGAGGTAAGGGGGGATTTCCTCTTTAAGAGGTTAGCGAATCTGTGGAATTATTTAACCACAGGGCTGTTGAAGCTGGGTCGTTAAGTATATTCAAGGTTGAGGTACATTTAATGAGGAGATCAAGGGTGTGGGGGAAAAGGCAGGAAAATGGAGTTGAGGATTATCAGATCAATCATGAACTCATTTAATGGCAGAGCAGACATGATGGGCTGAATGGGCTACTTCTGCTCTTATGTCTTAGGGTCCTATGTCCAACATTGTGAGCACCATTAAAAATTTCACTCTCTAGGCTTTACTATTCATAGACTGAGCAACATTAACCTCACTCCATACTCGCAGGATCACACACAGACTCTTGTGTTGCAAGTGGGTTCCACTATGGAGTCCACTTGTAAGCTGATCTGGATACAAATTGGAACTCAGTACGATAGAGGATAAAATATCCACTTGTAAATGAAGGAAACATTTGTTGCGTCAGGTTTTTAAAACTACACCCCTATATGGGTTTGTATTCGTAAGTCAGACATTTTTAAATTAGGGACCTCTATAATTAGATGAGCCATGTCCCCTGCACTCCCAATAGAAGAATGATGAGTGATTATTAATGATCGTGTATTTAGGGACCAAAGGGGTTAACAGATATCACATGATGCATTCTGTCCCTCAGGTTATAATGGAATGTTTCTGGGAAGAGTTAACCAGTGCAACACCAGTCTTCAGTGATTGTTCTCAGTAGTTATTAGTATATAGTGAAAGTAGTGGCGAGAATTTACTGTTGAGTTGTTCCCGGTTTTGCCCAAGAGACAGTCATGTCTGAGGAAGGGTCACTAAACTCAAAATGTAACTGTGCTTTCTCTCCATGGATGCTGCCAGACCTGCTGAATTTCTCCAGAATTTCTATTTCTTTTTTTTTTCGGATCTCCAGCATCTACAGCTATTTGTTTAATTATAGACAGGCATGCATCTTAGCTGCAATGCTGATAACTTTAAGCAATATGTCATTGGCCTATTTACTGTTCATCAAGATTGAGCCTAAGTTTGGCCCAAAATATCATTCATGTATTCTCCCCCACATGTTGTCTGTAGCTTAGATTAATGCCAACAAGGAGGAATAATAAGGCAAATCCACCTAAAAAAATTCCTGATTATATCCAAGATTATAAGGTGGTGACGGTGATGAGGAATTAGTCAATTATGAGATGCTGGCAGTTGAGTCTCCCATTGTAAGGTGATAAGCAGCAGTGGAATCCATTGTCTCTTTATCAGACTCATATTCTCTAACGCAAATTTGAGCTGCTCTTGAGTCATTTTATGTACATCTCAAAGCAGAGTTCAATGTCAAATAATCACATTGTACTGGGGTAAAGTTGACAGAAATCAGATTCTGGTTGCTGCTGCTGGATTTGATGCTGCATTCTCTGCCCCTCAGATTGTCACCCCTCTGATCTGTGACCCCCAACTCCTTCCGTCCTCCTGGAGAATCCAACAGCAGAATGGCTGAACTTCCACCTCCCCTGTTTAACACCACCAGCTCCCACTTGTCTGAGATTTCTGGAAAGAACTCTCTTTACACTTTGTGGATGCATAAATGTGTGGCAATCAAAAATAGGCTGCACAGGGAAAAAACATGCTGTGTACAAACAATAATCCCTTCGGGGAGAATGTAATGTTTAATTGTAATTCGTCTGTTTTTGATTATAGCTGTCTGTTGACTGGTCTGTGTAATTACTTGTGACTACGTAAGCCTATAGGTGGACCAATTGAATCATACAGCATGACCACAGTGTGGGCAGACTTAGCCACATATACCATAAAGATGTGCATTCTTTACCATTGCGTTTACCTTTGCATTCTATACCATTTTCCATTGTTGAAATGATATTAAAAATTCCATAAATATGAGCTGTGGCTCAGTTGGTAACACTCTCACCTGACTCACAGGATTCTCAGTACTATATGCCAATGAAATACTGAATGAAGACTGCACTGTCGGAGGTGTCGACTTTCCAGTTTTGAAGAAGCTCAGCTGAGTTTTTTATTAGTAACGGGCTAAACATTTATGGGACAAGGAGTTGAGGCCAAGATGAGATCAGCCACGATTGTATTGAATGGAGGAGCAGCCTCAAGGCCTACTCCTGTTCCTCGTTCTGAAGTTGTCCCCAGTGCCCTATCTACCTCAAAAAGGGCCAATTGTCTAGTCATTATCACTTTGTTGTGTGGACAGGAGCTTACTGTGAACAAATTAACTGCTTTGCTCTCTATATCACAACCCTTCAGAAGTACCATGGGCTGTAGTGATTCAAGGAAGTGGCTCATCATCACCTTCTCAAGGACAACTGTGGATGGGCGATAAAGGACATCTTTGTCAATAATGCCCAGATCCAGACAATGAATCATTAAAAAAATGAGTCATTGCTGTAAGTTTGAAAATTTCTGGCACAAGAATGTTTTAAGTGTTTCAGACAATCTAAATACGTGAAATGATCTCAATCAGAAGGGATTTCTGCCCCAAATTTATTGACTTCAACTGCTCTTGGTTCTGGTAAACCAGTCTCACCACTTTTTGCAAGATAATGAAATGTGAGGCTGGATGAACACAGCAGGCCCAGCAGCATCTCAGGAGCACAAAAGCTGACGTTTCGGGCCTAGACCCTTCAGAGAGGGGGATGGGGGTGAGGGTTCTGGAATAATTAGGGAGAGGAGGGGGGAGGCGGACTGAAGATGGAGAGAAAAGAAGATAGGTGGAGAGGAGAGTATAGGTGGGGAGGGGATAGGTCAGTCCAGGGAAGACAGACAGGTCAAGGAGGTGGGATGAGGTTAGTAGATAGGAGCTGGAGATGTGGCTTGGGGTGGGAGGAAGGGATGGGTGAGAGGAAGAACAGGTTAGGGAGGCAGAGACAGGTTGGACTGGTTTTTACCCATACAGCATGGAGGTGGTGGAGGAGGCCAAGGAGAAGTACCATGGAATCCAGCCTTTCTCCTGTTTTCAACGCACCCCCACCTCCTTTGATATCTTCTGTGAAGCATTGTCACTGTGCTTTTTAGGTCATATTGAATACTGTACTAGAGAACAGAAAGGGTCCACACCAGTTCTTTCCAAGAGAAATCCGATCAGCCCTAACAGTGCCACCATCTCATCATTTTTTTCCCTTTTTTTTATCAAATCAATCTGTCCAATTGCGATTTGAAATTTGAAACTGTATCGGTATGGGAGTGTATCCAAATCTTAGCCAATCCTTATAAAGCTTTTCCTTGCGTCGCCTCTGGTTCTTTAGCCAATCAACTTAACTTTGTGATCAACAATCATTTAAATATTGGAAACAGCTTCATCATGTTGTATGTCTGAATCAAATCCCCTGAGGTTTCGTAGCTGTTTGAAAGCAACCCCAGTTTCTCTGCATTCTTCCTCATTCCTGTAGGGTTATAGTTCTAGTTCATCTGAATCCTCTACAAATCTTCACATCCTTCTGGTGCACAGATTTAGTAACATAGCCATAGTGGGCTTGAACAGCTTTATATAGGCTAGGCAACAGTTTTTTGAATTGTGCTCCATGCCTCAATACATAAAGTCCATTGGTAACCCAGGTTTCAGTTTGACACACTTTATAATCACAACTTTGTCAGGCAATTGCACACAATTTGGTTGTTCACTTCTTTGAACCTGGCCCTATGTCAATATAAAACATTTCAAGGACCTTTTGTTGTGATTTACTAATGGGGTACCTTTTGGGGTGCTATTTCTTGGTTTTCAGGGTCTCTTTTTCCAATCTCACTTTCACATTTGTTCAAGGATAAAGTCACATACTAACAATGCTTTCTGTATCTGAGTTGACATAGGGACACACGAGAAAACAGAATTAAACAAATTAATCAATATTCACAATAATCAACCCTTTAATAAACCTGAAACTATAACACACACGAGGAAATCATTAATTTCCTGGATATCACAGAGTTTGAATTTTCATAAGACAAGAGGCATAAGTTAACAACAAAAGATCTTTTCTAAATAACTGACAGATGCTTCTACACTCAAAAAAGCTATCATTGCAAACACTCCCTCCACTGGTAAGGTTAGCTAAAGCATTTCCATCATTTTTACACAAAACAGGAGCATTTTTACCAGGCCAATACCTGATTTAAAACATCTCAGATCTTAATTGCATATTTAAATTTAACTGTCAACAGTGTTTATTACAAAAACATCTGCTATATTTTCCGCAATTAGTAGTTTCTGAAAGTATGCCGCCTTAAACTAGGGATTCCACATTAATTTTAAAAGAATATTTTACCTCAGTGAGTTCAGGTTTTCTTGGCTCCCAGTTGGTGACAATCCCATTGTTAAGAGATTTAAGACAGTCCTCTCTCCTTTGCAGCATCCTTCTGCCCCATCCTTCTTTTTCTCCCCTTCACCTCACAGCCTCCTCCTTTCTGTTCACTCATTGCAGCATCATCTATTAAACCCCATGAAAATCTCTCCTTTCTCTCATCTCTTTCAGCTTTGTCCTTTTCCCCACCCCTTTCAACCTCCTCTGACCTTCTCCAACACCCCAACCCTTTCAGCTCCTCATTTCTCACCAGTGCACTTGTAGCAAGCAGCAAGCCTGAAAACATGACTCTTCCATCCCTAAGCTGCAAATCTGGCCAATGGCAATTCCAGCAACTTGTTCCCAGCAGCCACTTAGGATCACAGAATTCCTACGGTACAGAAAGAGGCCATTCAGCACATTGAGTCTGCACTGTCCCTCCAAAAAGCATTATATCCAGACACACCCCTCTGCCCTATTCCTGTAACCCTGCATTAGTGGTTAGCACTGCAGTCTCACAGCGCCAGGGACCCGGGGTTGATTCCAGCCTCGGGCGACTGTCTGTGTGGAATTTGCACATTCTCGCTGTGTCTGTGTGGGTTTCCTCCGTGTGCTCCAGTTTCCTCCCACAGTCCAAAGATGTGCAGGCTAGGTGGATCGGCCATGCTAAATTGCCCGTAGTGTTCAGGGGTGTGTGGGTTATAGAGGGATGGGTTTGGGTGGGATGCTTCAAGGGGTGGTGTGGACGTGTTGGGCCGAAGGGCCTGTTTCCACACTGTAGGGAATCTAATCTAATCTAATCTAACCTATACATCTTTGGACTGTGGGAGGAAACCAGACCGCCTGGTGGAAACCCATGCAGACACAGGGAGAACGGGCAAACTCCACATGCTCAGTCTGGGGTGGAATTGAACCCAGGCCCCTGGCACTGTGATTTAGCAGTACTAACCAATGGGCCACTAACCCACATAGCTGCTACCAAACAAATGGAAACATGGGTTTAAAAGTGAGCTGACCATGAATTGGTGCAATCTTGACCTTCCAATCGAGCTGTTCCTCCAATCAGAGCTTGGTTCTTTATTACATTTGTTGCTGAGCAGATCACTGGTGAACCTATCTGTGGCAAATACAGGTGGGAGCCACCCTCTATTTGGAGAAGCAGCTTCCCATGATTTCTGTCTGCCTGTCTGTCTGTCTGTCTCTCTCTCTCTCTCTCTCTCTCACACACACACACACACACACACACACACACACACACATATTGTGGAATGACCCTGCTCTGACTGGTCGTCACTTGAGGGAGGGGGTGTTACTGCCTGTGACCATCATTGGCTGCTGCTCCCTGGTTGTGGAAATAGCTGGCACCACTTAGAAATGTACAACATTGCACCTTTGGAGCAGACAAGGAGCAGTGATGATTAGTGGAACGAGAGACAACCTTATTCAAACACACAAGATTCCCAGGGCACTTGGAAGGGTAGATGCGGAAAGGCTGTTTCCCCTTGACTAGAGGGTGTAATCTCAAAGGAAGTGGTTGCGCGTTTAAGACAGAAATGAGTGGAATCTCTTCTTTGAGAGGGGAGTGATTCTGTCGGATTCTTTACAGCAGAGGCTGGATAGTTAAGTATATTCAGTACTGAGCTAAAACAGATTTTTAAGGGAATCAAGGGTGGAAAAGGCAGGAAAGTGGAATTGAGGATATTCAGATCAACCACAATCTCATTGAATGGGGGAGTAGACTCAATGGGCTGAATGGCCTACACCTTATGGTCTTACAAGCATGAACCATGGTTAGAAGTGGTGAGTGTTTTGGACCCTCATTGGGAAGAGTTGCTAAGACAGGAAATGGACTATCAGAGCGATGGTAGACAAAGGAAAGTCTTGCTTCCTTCAAAATAAACAACTATTTTCTGATTGAAGAAAAATTGTTGTAGATTTCTCCCGCAGAAAGATTTTTCATGGTCTGTGGTTAGGCTGTTAATTGCAGCATTGTCTCGAGTGGTTTGTGAGTACAATCTGCTTCATAAATCCAACGTGACAGGCTTGCAGAAACAAATCTTGGAATAAGTGAGTGTTGCAAACCATATTTTACAAAGCTGTATTGTTCTCGCCCAGCCGCCACCTTCCTCTTTTGCAACTACAGTTTCCAAGGCAATCTTTGTTCCATTTTGCTTTTGACAGGATAGAGTGCACCAGAAGATTTTAAAAGGTGATATCCTCCCTCCGAACTCTCAGTTTTCCTCACTCAGAGGCTGGGAATTCTGTGGCAAGTAACTCACCTCCTGACTCCCCGCAGCCTGTCCACGCCAAGGCACAAGTTGGAATATTGCCCACTCGCCTGGACGTGGGCAGCTCCAGCAACACTCAACAATATCCAGGACAAAGGAGTCCACTTGACTGGCATTCCATCCATCACCTACAACCTTAACTCTCCCCACCTCTGGCACACAGTGGCATTAGGGGTTGGTGTGTTTTTTTTAAATTCATTCATGGGACGAGGATATCACTGGCTGACTAGTTGCACCTGAGAAGGTGGTAGGGAGCTGCCTTCTTGAACCGCTGCAGTCCACCTGCTGTAGGTAGACCCACAGTGCCATTACAGTGTCACTGTCACAAAATCCTTTCAGCCCTTGGACTTCGGTAGTTCAAGAAATCAATTCACCACCTTCTCAAATGCAATTAAGGACAGGCAATCAATGTTGGCCTGGGCAGTGATGCCTACATCCTGTGAACAAATAAATAAAACTCACTTTTATTAACCGTCAATTATGACCAGAGCCAACTTTCTGTACTTCCACCGAGTTAATTCACTGAATGCATTTCTCCTGAGTGCCTGGTGAAAATTAGCAACATCCCCATTCTCATGTAAAAAATTGGAACCATGACCAAAGGGACATCCCTTTGTAGAGAGTGGGAGGCTTTATGAGAGGCTCAGGAGCTGACCCTTGCCTGTGGATTATGTTAGATCCTCCCCAAGGAATGTTGCTGAAGCCAGTTAGTCAAGATTTTTGGGAATTAAAGCTCTGCTTCAATGATTGCTGCTGAGAAACATGCTAGTGAGCCTTAAGGCCTAATTGTCTCAAAATCCAACTAAATAAAGTTACAATTGAAATTAAAATATTCCCATCTTTGTTTTGAGATCTTCCCATGACCGTGCCATATCCTAAAACCCATTGAGATCTCTGTGCTCCTTCAATTCTCACCTCTTGGCGTCTCCAATTTTCTTCACACCACCAATGATAACATGACTTCAGCTGCCTGAGCCCCAATGTCTGTAATTCCCTTCCTAAACCTCTCTGTCTCTTCCTCAGCTTACGTTTCTTTTAAACTGCTCCTTAAAAACCTATCTCTTTGAGAAAACCTTTAATTACCTCTTCCTGAGATCTCCTTCTTTGGCCCCATGTCAATATTTGTCTGTTCATGTGATATGCCTTTGGGACATTTTCCTATATAACAGATACTGTATTTTTCATTGTATTTGATACAAACCAGAGTCATCTTTGATATCTATTTTACAGTGTTGACTTGACAGCATTACATCCTCTAAGTTTGCAAAGTCCCAAACTATGGCGAATGTGTGAAGGACAATATTTCGCTCCTACCTAACAAATGGAAACATGGGTTTAAAAGTGAGCTGACCATGAATTGGTGCAATCTTGGCCTTCCAATCTCCATTCTTTTGCATTTAAGTAGCCACAGAAGAGCATAGGAATCATTCCCCATTCCACCTCCTAAGTGGGAAGTTGATGAAGTAAACCTCCTGCTCTACATGTAGTGGCTGACCTACTGAGGCTCCCAGTCCTGTATTGCCTCAATTTCAAATTTCTCAGCCGACTTTTCAAATTCCTCACTGCTCCCTACCCCTGTAAACCCCTTATAGTTATAACTCTAGAACTCTCTGAGATCTTTGCACATATCCAATTCATGTCTCATGCACAGTCCATGTATCAATTGCTACTATTTTGGTGGCCTAGACTCTAAGCTAAGACTTTCCTCTCCCAAACGTCTCTGTTTTGCTATACCTCTCTCCTAAGACTTCTTAAAACTGATCTTTTTAACTAGGCAACTGTCCTAAATTCTAGATAATAAAATGTGAGGCTGGACGAACACAGCAGGCCCAGCAGCATCTCAGGAGCACAAAAGCTGACATTTTGGGCCTAGACCCTTCATCAGAGAGGGGGATGGGGTGAGGGTTCTGGAATAAATAGGGAGAGAGGGGGAGGCGGACCGAAGATGGAGAGAAAAGAAGATAGGTGGAGATGAGAGTATAGGTGGGGAGGTAGGGAGGGGATAGGTCAGCCCAGGGAAGTCGGACAGGTCAAGGAGGTGGGATGAGGTTAGTAGGTAGGAGATGGAGGTGCGGCTTGGGGTGGGAGGAAGGGATGGGTGAGAGGAAGAACAGGTTAGGTAGGCAGAGACAGGTTGGACTGGTTTTAGGATGCAGTGGGTGGAGGGGAAGAGCTGGGCTGGTTGTGTGGTGCAGTGGGGGGAGGGGACGAACTATGCTGGTTTTGGGATGCGGTGGGGGAAGGGGAAATTTTGAAGCTGGTGATGTCCACATTGATACCATTGGGCTACAGGGTTCCCAAGCGGAATATGAGTTGCTGTTCCTGCAACCTTCGGGTGGCATCATTGTGGCACTGCAGGAGGCCCATGATGGACATGTCATCTAAGGAATGGGAGGGGGAGTGGAAATCGTTTGCAACTGGGAGGTGCAGTTGTTTATTGCGAACCGAGCAGAGGTGTTCTGCAAAGCGGTCCCCAAGCCTCCGCTTGGTTTCCCCAATGTAAAGGAAGCCACACCAGGTACAATGGATGCGGTATACTTGCTACACTTGCCCCCCACACCTCCTCCCTCACCCCTATCCCAGGCCCCAAGATGACTTTCCATATTAAGCAGAGGTTCACCTGCACATCTGCCAATGTGGTATGCTGCATCCACTGTACCCTGTGTGGCTACCTCTACATTGGGGAAACCAAGCGGAGTCTTGGGGACCGCTTTGCAGAACACCTCCGCTCGGTTCGCAATAAACAACTGCACCTCCCAGTCGCAAACCATTTCCACTCCCCCTCCCATTCTTTAGATGACATGTCCATCATGGGCCTCCTGCAGTGCCACAATGATGCCACCCGAAGGTTGCAGGAACAGCAACTCATATTCCGCTTGGGAACCCTGCAGCCCAATGGCATCAATGTGGACTTCACCAGCTTCAAAATCTCCCCTTCCCCCACCGCATCCCAAAACCAGCCCAGTTCGCCCCCTCCCCCCGCTGCACCACACAGCCAGCCCAGCTCTTCCCCTCCACCACTGCATCCCAAAACCAGTCCAACCTGTCTCTGCCTCCCTAACCTGTTCTTCCTCTCACCCATCCCTTCCTCCCTCCCCAAGCCGCACCTCCATCGCCTACCTACTAACCTCATCCCACCTCCTTGACCTGTCCGTCTTCCCTGGACTGACCTATCCCCTCCCTACCTCCCCACCTATACTCTCCTCTCCATCTATCTTCTTTTCTCTCTATCTTCGGTCCACCTCCCCCTCTCTCCCTATTTATTCCAGAACCCTCACCCCATCGCCCTCTCTGATGAAGGGTCTAGGTTCGAAACGTCAGCTTTTGTGCTCCTGAGATGCTGCTTGGCCTGCTGTGTTCATCCAGCCTCACATTTTATTATCTTGGATTCTCCAGCACCTGCAGTTCCCATTATCACTGTCCTAAATTCTACTTGTGTGACTTGGTGGCAAATTTTCTTGTGTAATATTCCTTCAAAGTGCTTTGGAACTTTTTGTTCCATTGTGTACACACGCGTGTGCACACACTCACACTCATACATGCACACACACTCACACACGCACACACACTCATACACACACACAAACACAAACACACTCACATGCACAAACACTTACACACACTCACACAAATGCATACAAACACACACACACACACACACACACACTCTCACACCAACACACACACATGCACTTACACAAACACACTCACACGCGCACACACAACACATATACACGCTCACACTTGCACACACTCACACTCACACAAATGCACTCTCACACTTACACAAAGGCACTCACACGTACACACACACACACTCACATTTGTACACACACACTCACACATGCACACACACAAATATACACACTCACACTTGCACACACTCACACAAATGCACTCTCACACACTCACACAAAGGCACTCACACATACACACACACATTTGTACACACACACTCACACACGCACACTCACACCCATGCACACATACTCACATACACACAATATACTGCCCCTTATTAATGAGGTGTAGGGGGAGTACAGGGACCAGGTTGATGGTGAACATTTTTGTCCAGTTCTTTTTCAAGCCTCCAGGGGTGGGGGCGGTGGTGCGGTTTCCCCTCTGCTCGGATGTAAGGCAACTGGAATTGTATTCGTAGTAAATGATTTTTCAGTCCAACTTGAACAACAAAGAGATATTACCCTCCCCCCAGCCAGCACCACATCCTTAGAGTCATAGAATCTGACCAGCCACTCAATCCATTGTGTCCATCCTGGCTCTTTAGGAGAGCTACTCAGTCCATCCTACTCACTTGCTACTTCCCCATAGTTCCACAAGCATTTTCTTCTTCAAATATTCATCCAGTTTCCTTTTGAAGGTTCCTATTGAATCTATCTCCATTACCCTTTCAGGCAATTCATTCCAGATTTCAGTATCCTCTCTGTGCTCAAGTAAAAATTTTCCTCAACTCCTGTCCAGTTCTGTTACAAGCTCCTTTAAATCACTTACTCTGTTCATTTTTCTTGATACAACTTGTTATAAAATAGGCAAAGCCAGTCTACAATGCTATTTCAGAGCAAGTCAGGGAAATAGGACTGAATGACACAGCTTTAAGACTCTTTGTGACTTCACTTTTCTTGTATCAACCTGTGCTAGATCGAAACTATTCTTTACACCTGAGCAGAGCATCAGGTGTCACACACCCCCAGGGCACAACAGCCTTCGCAATCTCTTGAGAGCCAGATATTACAGCAATACATTTTCCCACCTGCCTTAAAGGATCTGGCTTCTTTTATTTGTTGGACAGATAGTTAATGGAATGGAAAAGAAAGTTACAGTTTGGTGCTTTGGGGCCACAGGATATCCCAATGAACTTCATGGGCAGTGATGTACTTTGGCCACAAAAGACAATGTGACAGTCAGTTTTCACTCAGCAAGATCTTCTCATCAACAATGAGATAAGTGACCATCGAATCATGTTTTAAATATGATATTGATTGAAGGATAAATATTGCCCAGAGTAGTGGGGAGTACCCTGCTCTTCTTTGAAATATTGTGGTTTGACAGCCAACTAAGGGGGTAGACAGGACATCAATTTAGCATCTCTTCCAAAAGACAACACCTCCAGCACGGGAATCTCAGCCTAGATTATTTGCTCATGTTTATGAGTGAGGCTTAATCCTATGACTCAGAGTTGATCGCTCTACTACTGAGCCAAAAGTCCCATATGTAGCACAAACTGAACAAGGTTCAAACTTGGGCTGAAAAGTGTCAAGTAACGTTTGCTTTACAGAAGAACGAGCCAATGACCATCTAGACCATCTAGATCCTCCCCAGACATGTTTCCTTATCATTTATAAAAAGAAAAGCACTAGGAGGAGGAGGCAAATCAGTCCTTCAAGCTTGCTTCACTCCGGGGGCTGGAGGGTGGGTGGGCGAGGGGCTGGTTAGATCTAGAGCAGGAACCGGATACAATGGCATCAGTCTTCCCAAGATTAAATTGAAGGAAATCTCTGCACATCCAGTACTGGACACCAGCTAATTTAGGAACACAATCTAATGGTGCCCCAGAGTCTTCTACAGCCACCAGTTCTTGCTTTAATATAGGAAACATGGAAGGCAATTTGTACACACTTCTTACAAATAGCGATATAACAGTGACCAAACCATTCGCTTTGTGATGTTACTTTTGTTTAATAATGCTCCTGTAAAGCACCTTGAAACATTGTACTATGCTATTTAAGTTCAAGTTGTTGTTGCCATTAAGGTTCCATAAGAATTCTGCAGTGAATAGATCATTCTTCCTTTCTTTAGTCAAGAGCCACTGAAGGTAATTGTAGCACAACAGTGCTACCTTGGGTTAAATGAGCAAGCTTAGTGTAGAACAGGAATTGTGCCTCCAGGTCTTCATCATGTAGAAAATCCCAGGTATCTGGGACAGCACCTTGTTCCTGATTTGTTTCTGAGGCTCATCCTGTTCTTTTCAAAGTTGTGACGGGCTCACAACCCTCCAATCCCTCCTCATTGTGGCATTCTTGTGGCAGAGTACTGAGTTTTACGATGGGGCTCAATCCTGTGCTCCTTCAGGAATGGGACATCGGCTAGCAGTCAGGCGTAGGTACCATGATCCCCACAAAAACCAACACCCCCCAATCCCCAGAACCCCGTTAAAATCTCTTAACTCAACACGTCAAGAACATTAGAGCCTGAGGCTGAGTCTTTACCTTCAAAGCTATAGGGGAGCCATTGTTCCCTTGCCTTAGGGCCAAACAGTCTGCTCTGGTTTTAAATTATTTTTCTATGTTTCAAACACACTATCACCACTCCATAAAGAAAAGCTACTGAAATGTTTCAATATTTCTGCCTGACGCTCTGTCTTGACTGGAAGATTGAATCACATGTTATCCATGGACAAGGCCCCATTTAGAATACTGTGTCCAATTTTGGGCCCCACACCTCAGGAAGAACATACTAGCCCTGGAGCGTGTCCAGCGGAGATTCACACGGATGATCCTTGGAATTGTGGGTTTAATGTATGATGAACGGCTAAGGATCCTGGGAATGTATTCATTAGAGTTTAGAAGGTTGAGGGGAGATCTAATAGAAACTTACAAAATAATGTACGGCTTAGAAGGGACGGACACTAGGAAGTTGTTTCCGTTAGGCGGGGAGACTAGGACCAGTGAGCACAGCATTAAATTTAAAGGGGGTAAATTTAAAACTGAAATGAGATGACATTTCTTCAGCCAGAGAGTGGTGGGCTTGTGGAATTCATTGCCACGGAGTGCAGTGGAGGCCGGGACGTTACATGCCTTCAAGGCAGAGATCGACAAATTCTTGATCTCAGAAGGAATCAAGGGCTATGGGGAGAGTGCAGGGAAGTGAAGTTGAAATGCCCATCAGCCATGATTTAAATGGCGGAGTGGACTTGATGGGCCAAATGGCCTTACTTCCACTCCTATGTCTTATGGTCTTATGGACAAGGACAAGGACTGGTCCTAAAACTCCAGGCTGCCCATGAGATTCAGAGGAGGAGCTTATGCTGCCACATACATTATCCATGCAACTTACCCTTCACAATGGACCCAATTTTAATGGCAAGTGAATGGATTTTGAGTGAGTTAAAATGTCATCTCAAAACCTTCATTTAAATGGAATTTGGATAACCCAAGTACAGCTAGGCATTAGAAATTGCTTTTCTAGCTATTTTTTGTAGGCAAAATTGGCTTTTATCAGACTTGGCTTTTAATACATTGTAACATAGCTAAAACACAACAGTCCACTTTTCAAGTTGAGATTAGAACTGTCAGTTGGGAAAGACTGAACTAATATCAAGTAACGGAAATGGATACAGGAAATGTACGCACAAGTGGACAAATATAATTCCATGACAAATCATAGGTTTTTTTTACTACTAAACAAAAACCAGACCATTTAGCTCTAGCCCACTCCTTTAAAAAGGCACTATTCATGAAGTAGGGAGCTCCAACATTAAACTTGGAAAGTAAAGCAAATCTACTCACTATAATAGAAGTACTCACTACAATAGAATATGAAGTTTGTGTGTACAGTATCTGACTTTGGATTCCTTGATTTTGTCTGACATAGATATTTCTAATCAAGCTGTACAGAAATGTCAATACACACTTCTGAGCATGGTGGACTTGAATTTAGACCTCCAGGCTCAAAGGTAGAAAATTTAAAACTGCACCACAAGGCCCATTCAGTTCTGTCACTTGACCTGTTTCTCTTTGTCAATCTTCTGATGTCTCAAGGGTGATGTGAAGTTCAGGATGCTAATTTTTGGTGGAGCTCATTCCTGAAGGTTTGACCTCTGACCTCAATCTACTCCACCAACCCCTCCCACCATTGGTCCATCCTCTGGATATATTGTGCTGCCACAGTTAATTGGGTTCATTTTGATTGTTAGCAAAACAGCTTTCTTTTACATTTCTCATCATGTTTTTTTTTAATTCACTTGTGGGATGTGGGTGTCGGTGGCTGGGCCAGCATTCATTGTCCTGTTCTTAGTTGTCCTTGAGAAGGTGGTAGTGAGCTGCATTCTTGCTGTCCTCCTGCTGTGGGTTGACCCACAATGCCGTTAAGGAGGAAATTCCAGGATTTTAACCCAGCGACTCTGAAGAAGCAGCTATACAGGGCTATTTATGATGTTGTCTACTCCAGAGCCTAGGTCAATGCTGGGTGGTCCATCCCATTTCATATCTTTCTGGAGACTTAGTAGTGAATTGATACAACTCAGAGGCTACCCAGCCAATAGGCCCTATTCCCAATTCCTCCGCCTCCGCCGCATCTGCTCCATCCCCTATTCCCAACTCCTCCGCCTTCGCCGCATCTGCTCCCACGATAAGACATTCCACTCCCGCACATCCCAGATGTCCAAGTTATTCAAGGACCGCAACTTTCCCCCCACAGTGATCGAGAACGCCCTTGACCGCGTCTCCCGTATTTCCCGCAACACATCCCTCAAACCCCGCCCCCGCCACAACTGCCCAAAGAGGATCCCCCTCGTTCTCACACACCACCCTACCAACCTCCGGATACAACGCATCATCCTCCGACACTTCCGCCATTTACAATCCGACCCCACCACCCAAGACATTTTTCCATCCCCAGCCCTGTCTGCTTTCCGGAGAGACCATTCTCTCCGGGACTCCCTTGTTCGCTCCACACTGACCTCCAACCCCACCACACCCGGCACCTTCCGCTGCAACCGCAGGAAATGCTACACTTGCCCCCACACCTCCTCCCTCACCCCTATCCCAGGCCCCAAGATGACATTCTACATTAAGCAGAGGTTCACAGGCACATCTGCCAATGTTGTATACTGCATCCACTGTACCCGGTGCGGCTTCCTCTACATTGGGGAAACCAAGCGGAGGCTTGGAGACCGCTTTGCAGAACACCTCCGCTCAGTTCGCAACAAACAACAGCACCTCCCAGTCGCAAACCATTTCCACTCCCCCTCCCATTCTCTTGATGACATGTCCATCATGGGCCTCCTGCAGTGCCACAATGATGCCACCCGAAGGTTGCAGGAACAGCAACTCATATTCCGCCTGGGAACCCTGCAGCCATATGGTATCAATGTGGACTTCACCAGTTTCAAAATCTCCCCTTCCCCCACTGCATCCCTAAACCAGCCCAGTTCGTCCCCTCCCCCCACTGCACCACATAACCAGCCCAGCTCTTTCCCCCCACCCACTGCATCCCAAAACCAGTCCAACCTGTCTCTGCCTCCCTAACCGGTTCTTCCTCTCACCCATCCCTTCCTCCCACCCCAAGCCGCACCCCCATCTACCTACTAACCTCATCCCACCTCCTTGACCTGTCCGTCTTCCCTGGACTGACCTATCCCCTCCCTACCTCCCCACCTATACTCTCCTCTCCACCTATCTTCTTTTCTCTCCATCTTCGGTCTGCCTCCCCCTCTCTCCCTATTTATTCCAGTTCCCTCTCCCCATCCCCCTCTCTGATGAAGGGTCTAGGCCCGAAACGTCAGCTTTTGTGCTCCTGAGATGCTGCTTGGCCTGCTGTGTTCATCCAGCCTCACATTTTATTATCTTGGAATTCTCCAGCATCTGCAGTTCCCATTATCTCTCATACTGAGATTGCGTTGAGTTATCTGACGGTTGGGAGTCTAATTTTAATCCTACAAATGTTTCCATTTTTTCAAACTCCTTGAAATTAACAGAAGTCTTTTGTCTACTTTAATCAATAATTTAGTGTCGCCTATCCACCTAACCTGTACATCTTTGGACTGTGGGAGGGCACCCACAACGACACAGGGAAAATGTGCAAACTCAGTCACTCCAGATTGGAATTGAACACAGGTTCCTGATGTTGTGAGGCAGCAGTGCTAATCACTAAAACATCTCCTACCCATTCTTTCCAGATGTGTAGGTCACCCTAGTATGATCCCCTTGAAATCTGTCTCATGACATGCAGCCCATTTGTTTGAATGGGCGAGCACAAGCATGTAGTGTGTCAAAGTGTGCAATTGAGAAGACGTTTCTAACAGCGCTACCTTCTGGATTTTGGGAAGTGCTGCGCCTACACACCGCGCTCTGGGAACAATGCTCTTGATTTGCAGCATTCATGTCTGCAGTCTCCACCCAGCCCCTAAACTGAGGGCCTGCGCCCACTTATAAATTGGCCTGCAAACACAATATTTGCAACAAAAGGGAGGTGTGGATGTTTAAATCCACTCTGCGAGTCGGCTAGAGGTGATTCGGTCTAACAGGCAACCCGCCTGAAATTCCAATTGTCGTCAGTTTATGCAGGGAACACAAAACTGAACAGTCAGGGAAGGACACCAGTGTGAGTTTATCAGGGCTTGGCATCTTAATTAGTTGAAGGAGATTTGGATTTATTTTACATTCTGAAAACAAGTTACTTGGCCCCTGGCTGTTGTAAAGTGGCAAAGTCAATGAAGAAATTGAAATAGAACAAAGAGTGAGAATGGGTTGGAAAATTACAGTTAATCCTGGATTCCTGAAGAATGGCCCTGTATTTAATACCAATTCCTTCAAGTTAATTTATACCAGTCTACACATTAGAAATGGTGGTACTGAAAAAATGTTTTCCTTTTAAAAAATGTTTTTCATTTCCCCGATAAATACAAAACAACATTGGATAAGGGTCAGGGAATGCTCACAAATTTTGGGACCCTGAACTTAATTCTAGTCTTGCCCAATCTCAAGGCAACCTGGTGACAATTACAGCCAAGGTTCCATGTTTCAGGGTGGCCAATTTGGGTGAGTACAAACAGAAAAACATGCATCTGTATAGCACCTTTCACTACCTCAAGCTGCCTCTGTGAAGGAGAAAATAAATTTAACGTTTCGGGTCTGGTGACCCTTCCTCAGAGCTGGAGTCAATGGGATTGGGGGGGCATAGCTTTCCACTGGTTAGAGTCATCTGATACATCGGAAGATGTTTGTGCCTGTTGGAGGTCAGTCATCTCAGCTCTAGGACGTCTCTGCAGGAGTTCACCAGGTTAGATATTTTTCATCAACCTATTCAGAGATGTTATTAAGTACTTCTGAGTTTGTTGTAATATGGGAAATGCAGCAGCCAATTTGTGTATAGCAAGATCCCACAGACTTGCAATGTTGGATCGACCAAGTAATCTTCTTTCTGTAAAGGATAGAGGGATAAAGCGGTCAGGCATCCTGGATAACTTCCCTGCTCCTTTTTTGAGATAGCTCCGAGAAAGTTGTCCCATCTAAAAGACGGCACTAATGATAATGCAACAGTCCCTCAATGCTACACAGGATTGTCAATCTGAACTCTTATGCTCAAAATCTATAGTGGAACCCAAATCTACAAGCTTCAGACTCAGGGTCAAAAGCGAAAGCAACTGAGTCCTGCTTGACATTGTCATGTCTTTATGCACACCTTCAGGAATGGATGGTAAAATTGGGAACGAAGATGGGTGTTCTCCTTAAATGTCAATTATTCATTCATTCTCTCACACCAGGTGATTCTGACTTCGTTCAACATTAAAAATGGGTCATAGTGGCTGACATAATAAAATGTGAGGCTGGATGAACACAGCAGGCCCAGCAGCATCTCAGGAGCACAAAAGCTGACATTTCGGGCCTAGACCCTTCGTCAGAGAGGGGGATGGGGTGAGCTTTCTGGAATAAATAGGGAGAGATGGGAGGCGGACCGAAGATGGAGAGAAAAGAAGATAGGTGGAGAGGAGAGTATAGGTGGGGAGGTAGGGAGGGGATAGGTCAGTCCAGGGAAGACGGAGAGGTCAAGGGTGGCCGACATAGTGGCCGACAGTTTGGTTTCTGTCTCTCCAGACTTTTATTACTGCTGCATTTATATAGAGCCTTTAATATAGAAGACAATCCTCATCCAACATAAAATTAACAGACAGTTCTGCTTAGAGGCAGAATCCTAGTAGAAGTGATAGATTTAAGGAAGTAATATTAAGATGATTGGCCAATTCTGCCATCTTGCATGATTCACTAATCTAATTTGAAATAACCCCAATATTTGTCCAAGTTGCAAACAATGGTTCCATTGTGTGATCCAGCAAAATATCCCAGGGCCATTGTACCAATGTACATTACACACTCATTACCTGAGAATCCTTTGGTTCGCCTGATAGTAATAAACTACCTGAGCTGACACTGTGAATGTTTTCCAGTGATTCCACGCGAATGGATCTTATAAGTGTAATCTCAGTGCAAGGCTTGCCAGAATCTATTCATGTGGCGGCAATGACTTGATTTCCAGACATATAGATTTAAATGCAATCATTCAAACTTCACAAACTACCATAACTGTTTCTCATCAACTCCAGGTGATACCTTTCACCCAAGTGGCCATTCTTCACACTTTTGACCCTGGATTGTGAGGACTTCAGTTTGGGTTCTATCACTCAGCTCCTGATCTCATGGCAGCCTTAGTACAAATGTAAACAAAAAAGTTGAACACTGGAGGTGAGGTGAGAGTGAATGCCCGTCACATTAAAGTAACATTTGGCTAACCCTGTCACCAAAGAACCCTCACAAAGCTGGAGTCAATGGGACAAAAACAAAGTTGCTGGAAAAGCTTAGCAGGTCTGGCAGCATCTGTGAAGGAGAAAGTAAAGTTAACGTTTCGGGTCTGGTGACCCTTCCTCAGAGCTGGAGTCAATGGGATTGGGGGGCATAGCTTTCCGCTAGTTAGAGTCATCTGATACATCGGAAGATGTTTGTGCCTGTTGGAGGTCAGTCATCTCAGCTCTGGGATGTCTCTGCAGGAGTTCACCAGGGTAGTTATTTTTCATCAACCTATTCAGAGATGTTATTGCACAGTCCTGGAGCAGAAGGGGCTTGAACATAGGCCTCCTGGCTCAGAGACAGGGAGAGGCCTGGTCTCACAAATTTAATTGAGTTTTTTGAAGAAGTGATGCAGGTGGTTGATGAGGGTGAGGCAGTTCTCTACATGGGCTTTCCTAAAATTTGACAAGGTCCATCATGATAGGCTGATCCATAAAATTAAGTCATGTGGGATCCATGATGAGTTGGTAAGTTGGATACAAAATTAGCTCAGTGATAGGAAACAGAATGTAGCTGTGGAGGGGTGATTTTCTAACTGGAAGTCTGTGACCAGTGGTGTTCCACGAGGATCAGTGCTGGGACCTCTGTTGTTTTTAATATATAGAAATGATTTGAACAAAAATGTAGGTGGTCTGGTAAGTAAGTTTGCAGATGACACGGAAACTTGTGGTAATGTGGGTGGTGAGGCAGGTTATCAAAGGATAAAGGAGGATATAGACCAGTTGTACAATTGGGCGGAGTAAAGGTAATAGAATGTTGATCTAGACAAGTATGAGGTGGCATTTGGGAGGTCAAGTGCAAGAGGAAACGATACTATAAAAGGACCCTTAAGAAGCATTGAATAGCAGAGGGATCTTGGGGTACAAGTCCACAGTTCCCTATAAGTGGCATCACATGTGGATAAGGTGGTAAAGAAAACATATAGCATGCCTGCTTTCATCTGCTTGGGCGTTGAGCAGAAACAATGGCACATCATATTGCAGTTGTATAAATTTTCAGTTTGGCCACATTTGGGACATTGTGTGCAGTTTTGGCTAGCACACCATAAGAAGAATTTGGAGGCTTTGGGGATGATGTAAAAAAGATTTACTAGGACATTGCTTGGATTGGAATGAATTTGTTATAAGGAAAATTTGAGCAAACTTGGATTGTTTCGCCAGAGCTTCAGAGGCTGAGGGGCAGCTTGACAGAAGTGTATAAAATTGTGACAAGCATGTCTAGAATGGATGCTTTGAGACTTTTCCCAGTGTGAAAATGTCACATAGTAGGTGGTATAGGTTTAAATTGAGAGGGGAAAGTTTAAGGAAGATGTACAAGTGAAGATTTTTTACACGGAGGTTGGTAGGTGCCCAGAAAATGCTGTCAGGGGAGGTGGTAGAAGCAGGTCTGACAGCAATGTTTAAGAGTCTTTTAGACAGACACGGGAACAAGCAGGGAATAGAGGAGTACAGACCATGTGTAGGCAATTGGGGTTAGTTTAAGATGGTACGGTGCGCTGAAGGGCCTGTTCCTGTACTGTACTGTTCTATGTTCTAAGCTCTTTGAGTGCTACCAGGTGAGCCACGACTGATAGCGTGCATGAAGTATTCACATAACAGAAGTCTACATTGTTTTTCTTTGTTGTCAATCATTTTCATCTTGGATGCTGTTGCCATATCAAAATCATATTCCCCTCTGAAACCATGAGGACATGGGGAGTAAGTATGAAACCCCAGGCTATGGATGCCCACATTAGTGCTCCATATCTGATAGAAAGCTGCCGTGATTAGCAATTCCTTTCAAACTTATTTGTGGTTGGAGAGACCCATGATTGGTATATGTTACATCCCTGTATTACAAATCCACTGTTTTCACCAAGCAAGAAGCAGATTAGTTGCTGATAATTAGAGAAGACAAAAAGGACGATGGGGTGTCTGATTCTCTTCAGGCACAAGGTGTGGAATTTTAATGGTGTGTGCCCTTGTGTGGTAGATGTCAGCAGTGAGATTTCATTGCATTATCCTAAACCTGAATTCCCCTTTTCGAAAAGGACAAGTAACCTTCCTTAAGATCTGGGAAAGGCTATCTCCATATGAATCGCTTCCTTACGAATCACCTGGAATATATTTACATGCAAATACCACAGCAGCAATATCTCCTGAAAAGCAGTTTGTTTGAAGGGTCAATTTTTTTTCACCATCACGTCACTTGCAATGTGTAAAAGTTTGCAATTTGAAATGTTGCCTTTGTTTGCTTGTTGTACTGTAATGAGTTCTGTGGACAGGCAGTCCCTAGATTACCAACAGGTTCTGTTTTTGAGTCTGTTTGCAAGTTGATTTTACGCAAGTCAGAACACAATGCAGAACTTGGTCATCCCAAATCTTGAGAGCAAAGAGTTGACCCCAACCAAATGTTGCAGCCAGGCACATACCAAGGTCCAGGACTATGTGCTGAGGGATGGACTAAAGCTTAGGGCAGCTGCTGCCAAGATGCAGTGGTGAAAGACAACTGTCTGAGGTCTTTCTGCCAAAGTTAAATGGAGCCCCTTTCAGTTATTGGACCCTGACAATGCCTCAAATATATGGAAATATTATCTTGCACAAGTAAGAGATTGATTTGTTTATTGGAATGAGTCCAACTCCTGTGTTTGTTTTGTTTTCTTCATATGGTATTGTACAGAACCAAGCTGCTTTAGCAACTATGTATGTATTTTTATGAATAGAGTATATTTTTGAAATACAAAAATACAGAATAATATAAAGCAGCTGTTTGCAAGTGCAGAAATGTTTGTATGTCAGATTTTTCAAATTACTCCCCTGTATGGGATCGCATTTGTAGGACACAATTTCGTAAGTCTTCCACTTGTAAATCAGGAACCCGATGCAGTAGTAAAAGTATTAGAAGAAGAGCCGCATGTGCAGGGTTAACTTACAATAAATTCTGGAAATCCCAGGCCACTGTTCAAATTTGGATTAAAGTCCTGAGCTTAAAATATATTTCAGAATATGTTTCAAGAGATTTTGGTAACACAAGTTATTATTGCAGCGATATTAATAAATCAATATATAAAACTTAATATTAAAAAAAAGCTTGTTGAAGCTTTTCTTCAGTTTAATAATTTTTAGCCCTTACTTTAAAACCCCATCTTTAATCTGATAGAGCATTTTTGTTTTGCCAGATTAAGGCTTGTCAAATTAACTCACAAACTTTGAAAATTCTGATTTATATCATGTTTGTTTAAAACATTGCAATTTATGTAATCAATGTTTGAAGGTCGTGCCAATTAAATTAGCGTGGCTTAACTGCCCTTAGAATTAAAGATTAGTGGATGATCTCATTGACGTGTTTGAAGATAATGAATGATATTGACATTTGATTTCACAATTTGATATAACAAAATAGAGAAAGCATTTCTTCTGGAGCAGGGACTCAAGAAGGGACAGAACATTAAGATTAGAGCTGAACCGCTTGGGAGTAATGCCAGGAAGCACTCTGTACGACAATGAAGGTCGGAAATCTGGGTGTCACGTCTGCAAAACTGCTTTTGGGGCTAAGTATTCTTGACCTCACCCCTCCCTTTTTCCAGAATCTTCTTCACCTCCACAATCATCCAAGATATCTGGACACCTCAGCCAGTCTTGGTTATAATTATTCCTTCACTGATGGCCATGCCACTAGTTGTAAAGAGCCCTGTTGCCAGGAATTACTTCCCAAAATACGTCAACCTCTCTCTGTGCTAACCCCTTCCCTCCACCCAATGTAAGGCTTTCCTTAAACCTGTGGAGAGAGAGAAACACAGTAATGTTTCAAGTCCAGTATGACTCTTCTTCAGATCTTTCACAATCACAAAATTACAAAGGCACGGTGGCTCAGCGGTCAGCACCGCTGCCTCACAGCGCCAGGGACCCAGGTTCAATTCCACCATCAGACGACTGTCTGGGTGGAGTCTGCACATTCTACCCGTGTCTGAGTGGGTTTCCTTTGGGTGCTTTAGTTTCTTCCCACAGTCCAAAAATGCAGAGCATAGGTGTGCTGGCCATGGTAAATTACTCATAGTGTCCAGGGATGTGCAGGCAAAGTGGATTAGCCATAGGAAATGCAAGGTTACAGGGATTGGGTGGGATGGTCTTCAGGGGGTTGGTTTGGACCTGAAGGGCCAAATGGCCTAATTCCACGCTGTAGGGATCCTACAATGCAACCTTTCAGGGCCTGATGCCTGCCCTGGCTTGTTAAATGAGCACCATTACTCCCTGCGATGTGCCGGATTCAAAGTTTCTCCATTCACGGATGCTGTGTTTGTTTCAGATTTCCAGCGCCTGCAGTATGTGAGTTTTACTCCTTAAAGCCTACCATTCTCACACATTGGAGCGGAAAATTCAGGCTCCATCTGGAGTCAGTTGGCTGAGCAGATTGGTGGCAATAGCATGGAATCTTGGACCTCCTCCGTCACCCTAGCCGAGGTGAAAGCCTGACCCAGGAGGTTGAATCCATCTTCAGGCTGAGGACTCAAGGTGAAAACGATTGCTATGTAACAAAATGATGTAGATTTGGGGGTTGCCATCAGTGTCAATTTTAAACAAATATCATGGATTCCGAAAACCAGAGAATGTGTGATACTGACACTCTCACCCCTTTACTGTGTTTAGTGCTATTTGCGATCTTGCCTAGTTCCTGTTAATATTATTACTAATGAATTGCAGCTGACTTGGATCCACTGATGCTCCTGCCTCAGAGCAGATATGGTTCTATTTATTTACTAATTGCTTCCTCTTTAAAAATTGAATACATCTTTCCTTGCTTCTTTGGAGTTCATGATGTGGCATCTGAATCTATTTTGGTCCATGAATATTGCCTCAAGGAGATAGGCAACGAGAGAAGGAGAGGGCGGGAGAGGAAACAGCCCAGATCATTGTTGAATCATTTTGGAATGCCTAGTGTGGCCATTGCTTTTAGGAATTCACTTAAACTAAGCAACTGCTTGTAACTGGAAGAAATTTTAAAGAATTATGAATGAAAGATGCTTTTTGTTGCTGGTCATAACTAGATGTGCCACATGGAGTGCAACTTTCAATTCCAATTACTGGCACAGTCACAAGGGCAACATGGCCCCCTCTGAGCTGTGGGTGAAATGATTGAGTAGATATGGAGAAAGTTGTTTCTGATGGTATCAGAGTTTGATAACCAGTAAAATATTTCCGGAGGTGTCATTTTCCATTTAAAATATGGCAAGTTGTTGCCCACCTGAAATGCACCTCCTGAAAAGGCAATCGAAATTGATTCAATGATCGCGTTTGAAAGGATTCAAACTGAAAGAGCTGCGGATGCTGCAAATTAGGAGCAAAAACAGAAGTTGCTGGAAAAGCCCAGCAGGTCTGGCAGCATCTGCGAAGGAAAAAACAGAGTTTAACATAAAAAAACAGAGTTAACGACTCAGTTCTGAGGAAGGGTTACCGGACCTGAAACATTAACTCTGTTTTTTTTCCTTCACGGATGCTGCCAGACTTTCGAAAGGATATTTGTTTCAAAAAGGAGAAACTGTCAGTGGCACAGAGAAAGCGCAGGGGGATTGATATGGATAAGATGGTTGCATAGCCTCCTTACGTGCTGTGTGATTCTAGATTCTACCAATCATTGATTAGATGCAGAAAAACCCAAAGACAAAACTGTGATTTTACGCAGACACGGGGAGACCATGCAAACTCTGGCCCACTGACCCTGCTCCACCATTCAATAAGATCATGGCTTCTCTTTTTGTGGGTTCGACTCCTCTTACTCATGCTCTCACTGATAACCCTTAATTCCTTTACTGTTCAAAAATCTACCTCTCATTGCCATAAAAACATTCAACAACGTAGCCTCAACTGCTTCACTGGGCAGGGAATTCCACAGATTCACAACCCTTTGGATATGATAGGAAAGGGTATAATTCCTGTCCTCACACCTGTGCTCGATTTTTGTGACAACTGTCTGTTTATTCATAACCTTTCGCAGAATCTCACAGAATTTATTGATTTCAAGGTGAAGAAGGCGAAAGGCACAGCTTTTGTGTTCCTAAGATTCTCCTTGGCCTGCTGTGTTCATCCAGCTCCACACTTTGTTATCTCGGATTCTCCAGCATCTGCAGTTCCCATTATCTCTGATACGCATGAAATTGACTTGAATTACAAACTAAAAACAGGAAAGTGTAGCACTTCCTGCGGTTGCGGGGGAAAGTGCCGGATGTGGTGGGGCTGGAGGGGAGTGTGGAGCAGATAAGGGAGTCGCAGAGAGAGTGGCCTCACCAGAAGGCAGACAAGGGTGGGGTGGAAAAATGTCTTTGATGGTGGGCTCGGATTGTAGATGGCGGAAGTGTCGGAGGATGATGCGTTGTATCCGGAGGTTAGTGGGGTGGTATGTGAGGACGAGGGCGATTCTGTTTTGGCGGTTATTGCGGGAACGGGATGTGAGGGATGAGTTGTGGGAAATGCGGGAGACATGGTCAGGGCATTCTCGACCACTGTGGGGGGGTGTTGCAGTCCTTGAAGTTCGAGGACATCTGGGATGTACGGGAGTGGAATGCCTCATCCTGGGAGCAGATGCAGTGGGAAGCAAAGGAATTGGGAATAGGGGATGAAATTTTTGCAGGAAGGTGGGTGGAAGGAGGTGCATTCTAGGTCACTGTGGGAGCAGGTGGGCTTGAAATGGACATCGGTTTCCAGGTGGTTGCCTGAGATGGAGCTCAGACAGTGAGCTTTGGTAAGCTATTTGACCACAGAGTGCCTCACAGTTGAGAACAATCATATCCTGACCCAACCTCCATTCTCAGAGTCTTGCCCATTGCTGGATGCCAAGCATCACTGTGAATCTCGGCTGGTTTTGATTTAACATAAGAACATAAGGAAAATGAGCAGGCCATTTGGTCACTTTGAACCTTGTCCACTGCTCTATGTGTATGACATTTACAATAACATTTGCAAACAGGGTGTGTTTTTAAATCTGTTTATGCTCCTGCATGCTGAGTGAGGGCTTTATTTCCAACAACAACAATCTGCATTTATATAGTGGTTTCAACATGGTAGAAGTCCCAAGGTGTTTTACAGGAGTGTTGCCAAGCAATGTTTGATACTGAACCACAGAAGGCAACTTTAGGGTAGATGACTACGAACTTGATAATAAAAGTAGATTTTCTCTTCTCTTCTATCAGTGGGTTGTGAGTCTTCAGAACGCCTTGCTACAGAGAGCTGTAGAGATAGAGTCTTCACATACATTCAACGCTGAGAGAGGTAGGTTCTCAATCAGTGGAGAGATCTAAGGTTATAGGGAAAGTGGAATTAGGAATGTCTGATTAGCAATGATCCTATTCAATGGTCTACTCAGGTTCCTGTTTATTATAGAATGCTTACAGTACAGATAGAGGCAATGTGACCCATCACATCTGTATCGATCCTCTGAAAGGCATCCTACCCAGATCCACCTCCTCACCCTATCCCTGTAACCCTACATTTCCCATGTGCTAACCCACCTAACCGACACATCCCTGGACACTACAGACCAATTTAGCATGACCAATCCACCCAACCTGCATATGTCGGAGGAAACTGCAGCACCCATCAGAAACTCAGGAAGATACAGAGAGAATGTGCAAACCCAATACAGACAGTCACCCAAGGCTGGAATTGAGCCTAGGTCACTTGCGCTGTGAGGCAGCAGCATTAATCACTGAGCCACCCATTATGGTCTTATTTTTAAGGACAGTCTGAAGGGAGATGAAATACCTAGAGAGGCAGAGAGACACAGGCAGGGAATTCCAAAGTTTGGGGTCATGGCAGCTGAACTCTGGCTGCTAATAGAGGCATTAATGAAGAGGAAAGAATTAGAGGAATGCAGGGCTCTCAAAGGGCTGTGGAGCTGGGGTGATTAAAGAACTCAACTCCCTCTGCTGGATACATATACAACCACAGGGCAACTATAAATACCACAGAGGGCCCGGAAGCTGGGACGACCAGCCAGATTGAGATTGAATGTTAAATTAGTGCCATTCTTTGAGAATTCACACAGGAACAATCAACCTCTAATCAGATGTAATTAATTTTTAAAATTGCCTTTCATGGCGTTTGTACGAATAATATAATCGATTGTACTCAGAGACTTGGCCTTTGCTGTTTTCTGTTGTGTGAATTCCACAGGGTCACTACTCGCTGAGTGAAGAAATTGCACCCTGTTTCAGTTCCAAGTGATTTACCCTGCATCCTGACTCCTTTTCAAGTTCCCCACCCAGGGGTCATACCGTCCCTGCATCCACTCTGTCCATGGCCTGTCAGAATTTTATATGCTTCAACGTGATCCCCTCACATCCTTCTAAACTCAAGAAAGTTCTGGCACAGTCGACTCAATAGAACATAGAACATAGAGAAGTACAGCACAGTACAGGCCCTTCGGCCCACGATGTTGTGCCGTGGAATAATCCTAATCCAAAAATAAAATAACCTAACCTACATTCCCCTCAATTCACTGCTGTCCATGTCCAGCAGTCGCTTAAATGTCACTAATGACTCCGCTTCCACGACTACCACTAGCAAACTATTCCATGCGCTCACAACTCTCTGGGTGAAGAACCTCCCTCTGACGTCTCCTCTATACCTTCCTCCTAACACCTTAAAACTATGACCCCTCATGGCAGTCAATCCTGCCCTGGGAAAAAGTCTCTGGCTATCGATTCTATCCATGCCTCTCATTACCTTGTACACCTCGATCAGGTCACCTCTCTTCCTCCTTCTCTCCAGAGAGAAAAGTCCGAGCTCAGTCAACCTCTCCTCGTAAGACAAGCCCTCCAGTCCAGGCAGCATCCTGGTAAACCTCCTTTGCACCCTCTCCAAAGCCTCCACATCTTTCCTATAATAGGGCAACCAGAACTGGACACAATATTCCAAGTGTGGTCTCATCAGGGTTTTGTAGAGCTGCAGCATAACCTCACAGCTCTTAAACTCGATCCCCCTGTTAATGAAAGCCAAAACACCATATGCTTTCTTAACAACCTTATCCACCTGGGTGGCAACTTTGAGGGAGCTATGCACTTGAACACCAAGATCCCGCTGTTCCTCCACACTGCCGAGAATCCTGCCTTTAATCCTATATTCAGCATTTAAGTTCGGCCTTCCAAAATGCATCACCTCGCATTTATCCAGGTTGAACTCCATCTGCCATTTCTCAGCCCAGCTCTGCATTCTGTCAATGTCTCGCTGAAGCCTGCAATAGCCCTCGATACCATCAACGGCACCTCCAACCTTTGTGTCACCAGCAAACATACTAACCCACCCCTCAACCTCCTCATCCAAGTCATTTATAAAAACTACAAAGAACAGAGGCCCAAGAACAGAGCCCTGTGGGACACCACTCAGCACTGTCCTCCAGGCAGAATACTTACCATCTACAATCACTCTCTGCCTCCTGTCAGCCAACCAATTCTGAATCCAGACAGCCAAATCACCCTGTATCCCATACCTCCTGACTTTATGAATGAGCCTGCCATGGGGAACCTTATCAAATACCTTGCTGAAGTCCATGTACACCACATGCACTGCTCGACCCTCATCAACCTGTCTCGTGACCTCCTCAAAGAACTCAATAAGATTTGTAAGGCATGACCTGCCCCTCACAAAGCCATGCTGGCTCCCTTTAATCACGCCATGCTTTTCCAATAGTCATAAATCCTATCCCTCAGAATTATTTCCAAAACCTTGCTGACCATAGACGTAAGACTGACTGGTCTGTAATTTCCAGGGATTTCCCTATTCCCTTTCTTGAAAAGAGGAACAACATTTGCCTCCCTCAAATCTTCCGGTACGACTCCCATGGAGAGTGAGGAAGCAAAGCAATCTCTCCACATACATCCCAGGAATCAGTCTGATGAACCTTTGCTGTATTCCCTCTGTTGTAAGTGTATCTTCTGTTACGTAAGGTAACCTAATAGCCCCAGCTATTCACAATATAGACAGTAAACTTTTTATTATCTGGCTTCTAGGGGAGGATGCCGGGAATGTACTGGTTGGTCAAATATTCCAGACAATCAAGAGGTATGCCTATCTGCATTAAATCTTGACCAAGTCCTGTAAGGTTTTGAAGCATTAACATCCCTCAAAAAATCTACATAAAAAAACATCAATACACTTCCGAAAGTCAATGTTAAAAACACATAGTAAGTGATAAATATGTAACTCAGTGGGGTAAACATATCTCTGTTATACTTTACGTTCAGTATATGTACTTGGGAATCACAGTATTTGAGGGTCTGGGGTTTTTTTTTGCACGTTTATCAAGAATACTGGTTAATAATGTGCCGGTTGAAACAAACTTTGCTATATTAATGATCTGAACAAGGGAAATAAATGTAATATTTCCAAGGTTTCTGACAGCACAAAACTGGGAGGGACCATGACTGATAAGGAGGAAATGACAGAGGGTTTAAGGTGATTAAAGCAAGTGAGCGAATGGACGAATGCATGGTAGATGCAGTATAATGTGAAATTATCCATTTTGATTGGCAGAACCAGAATGGCATCATTAAATGATGGATAGGCTGGGAAATGATTATATCCAATGGGATTTTAAGGCTGTGAATCTCTCCTGGCTGCTACACTCGCTAAATTTTCTCTGAATGTTTTTAGTTCTGGACTGCTACTGGAGTTGCATGTGATTCCATTCTGTTTTCTGAATTAGCCTTCGGCCAAGGGTGTGTTTATGGGATGTGACTATATTGGAACAGTTATTGTTTATTAGTAAAATAATCTATTTTTCTGTTAAGTTTACCAATAGAATCAAGTCATTCCAGGTTCACCTTTCTTTTGTTGTATTGTGACAATGGTGTTTGAATAAATTGTGTCTTGCTTAACATCAAGTGGTATGACCAATCAACTAGTGTTTGAGGCACAGCACTCACATTTACCTTTAAATTAGAATAAAATAGAGTACATCTAGCTTCTAATTATATTTTGAGTGGTTCTGGCCTGGTCCATAACAGTTTACGACATGTTCAAGGACTTTTCCTCAATAATATGGTCCAAATACATGGAGTAGCACCATGCAGCCTCAGGCTGTAGGCAAGCTGTAATAGTCCAGAACAGGGTCCAAGCTAAGCTGTTTTGTTCTAAAATAACAAGTTGTAGAGCTGGATGAACACAGCAGGCCAAGCAGCATCAGAGGAATAGGAAGGCTGATGTTTCAGGTATGGACCCTTCTTCAGAAATGGGGCGGGGGGGGGGGGGCGGCGAAGGGGATTCTGAAATAAATAGAGAGAGGGGGGTTGGAAGATGGATAAAGGAACAGATAAACGGAGAGAAGGCAGACAGGTCAAAGAGGCGAGGATGGAGCCAATAAAAGGTGAGTGTAGGTGGGGAGTTAGGATGGGGGTTGTACAGTCAAGGGAAGACAGACAGTCCAAGGAGGCAGGGATGAGGCTGGAAGGTAGGAGGTGGGGGTGGGAATTGAGGTGGGAGGAGCGGATAGGTGGGAGAAAAGATGGACAGGTCAGGGAGGCGGGGACGAGCTGGGCTGGTTTTGGGATGCAGTGGGGGGAGGGGAGATTTTGAAGCTTGTGAAATCCACATTGATACCACTGGGCTGCAGGGTTCCCGAGAGGAATATGAGTTGCTGTTCCTGCAACCTTTGGATGGACAGCTCCAAAGATCCTCCAGCATCGTCTGTTCCTGCTGTCTCTTGTTTTGTTCTATGTTTGTCCCAAACTTTGGGATATTATTTCCATCCAGTATTTTTTTCACCTATTCATTGTTCTTCCCAGGAAATGTCAATTTTCACCGGGATAACTTCTCAAAGTTTCCAAAAGCCTCCCGTGCCCATGTTCCAGTTGAATAGCGACAGGGTGCTGGATCATGAGACCAGTCCAGGTCTTCCCAAACTAGCCTTCACCCAACATCACAGAGGATTCATTCAACAAAGGTTTCTGAGGAGCAATCTGAAAAGATTCTGGGTAATTGGTCCTTACCTTGTCTTTGAACACTACTGATCATGCCTAATTGGTTGGACATCCCAGTTTTTGTTCTCCACTGGGTGTGCGTTAGGCATCTAGAATGTGCCCATATCAGTGTCTCAGTGCAGACACAGCATTGCTGTGTAAAGGCAAGATTCCTATTGAGCATTCCTGACGTTTTTACTGGTTTGACATTCCTGCAGATTTTCAGGCCCAATGCACTATGACTTAGGACAACAAAGAACAGAACTGAACTTTAAGTCCCTGTGAATTGCTCTGTAAGATCTGAATAAATTAGCTTTATTGCCCAATGCCAATATTAGTTTATAGGAAGGGGTACAGAAAGATAGAGAACTCACCTCACCCATGACTTTGAAATAGTGGATGAAGTGTCCCACAGTTTAGTACCAAACCAGCTGATCAAAGCTTCGCCTTGGAGAATTTTCATGGCTATTGTTATTCACCTGTCTCAGTTTCAAGATCGCTGGGGTGAAATCTGTTTGAGGGTCTGGATGTGAGAGTGATTACTGAACTTGGCTTGAACTTGGCTACTTATGAACATAAGATCCATTGCGTATAGACTGTACTTCCTCGCAGCCCCTATTGTTGGAGATGGTGGGTCACAAATGGTTTTTGACCGAGGTTGGTGGAGACAACTGTTGCTGGCTGTTTGCTGAATCAAATTGTGCCATATTTCATTGTCAGCTATGGACAGCAGTATCACCTCAGAATTGAGCTGAATTGAATTCTCTTTATTGTCACATGTACTCGAATGAGTGCAGTGGAAAGTTTACAAGTTGCTACTTATGGCACCATCTCAGGTACAAGGTACCTAGCTACAGGTTTTTCAGTAGAAGTTCTTAAAGAAAAAGAATTAGAAAAGTAAAGAAATAAGAAGTCCAGCATTACAACTAGAAAACAGAGAAATAAAAATAAAAAAAGTAGAGAAATAAGAATCAGAAGGTGGAGAGTACAGGGCCATTCCAGAGGCTCGAGTGCTAATACTGACACTAAAATACAGGGTGGTTAAAAAGATATTCAGTACACTTGCCTTCATTGCTCAGTCCTTTCAGTACAGAGGTTGGAAAGGTAAGTTGAAATTGCACAGGACATTGGCGAGGCTTCTTCTGGAGCACTGTGCCCACTTCTGGTCACCCACTTATAAGAAGGATATCATTAAACTGGAGAGGGTTCGGGAGAAATTTACCAGGACGTTGCCAGGTTTGACAGGCTTGAGTTGTACAGAAAGGCTGGGACTTTTTTTATTGGAGCATAGGAGGTTGAGATAGAACCTGATAGAAATTTATAAAATAATGAGAGGGATAGATAGAGTTAATGGGGGATGGGGGCTTTCAAGACTAGGGGGGAAACTTTTAAGGGAAGAGGAGAGAGATTTAAAAAAAGACGTGAGGCAAAAATTTTTACACAGTGTTGTTCGCGTGTGGAATGAGCCTTCTGAGGAAGTGGTGAATGTGGGTACAATTACAAACATTTAGAAGACATTTGGATAATTACATGAATAGGAAAAATTTGGAGGGATATGGGCCAGGAGCAGGCTAAACTAAAACTAGTTTAGTTTAAGAGGATGTTCGGCATGGACTGGTTGAATCAAACCATCTGTTTCCATGCTGTGAGACTCTATGACTGCTGCATGGTCAGAGGTTCTGTCTTTAAGCCACGGTGTCAAACTAATGCCCTGTCTACCACCTCAGGAAGGGATATAATTTGACAAAGCACTATTCCAGCTGGTGGGGGAGAGTATTCATGGCAAGGGGGCATGAATTTAACTTTGGAATTTTGCCTGTTCAGGTATTGGGAAGCATTTTTCAAACACATGGACCACAGCTGTGCAAAAAGATAGCTCATCACCATATTTCCCAGGGTAACTGGGGAAGGGCAATAAACATTGGCACAGCCAGTGACTCCCATATCCCATGAGTGAATATCTGAGAGAAAAAAGCAAAGAGGGCTGAAAACCTGGAAATCTTCCCAGTGCTTAAAAGCTGTCAAGACTGTGGGAGAGTGAGGTTATTAAAAAAATTTCAGATCTAAGATTAATAGATTTCTTTAAGGTAAGCTCACTAGGGGAGGTGGAACCACACCAAGTAGATGGAGTTAAAATACACATCAGCCACTGAACATATGATTATAAGTCACCATAAAGTAAGAGTTCCTTTACAGCAAAGTGAATGATGCGTATGAACATACTGTTTGCTCCACTTGCCCGTGAGCACTTTTTCCATCTACAAACCGCCCTGTGGTCCACTCGTAGCCAGATGGGCGTAGCTGCAGGTTTGGTGGTTTCAACTGAAGCGCCAGAAGATATTTTTGTGCTTCTAACGATGCAAGGAAGCCACTTGTATTGGAACCTTTTTGGGCCGAATGGCCAGTCTCCACACTGTACAGATTTTATGATCTACTGCACGTGCCTGGACGCCTCTCATTGACAGAAGCTCCTCTTGTGGAGGAGTTTAATAAATGCAGCTGAAAGACAAGGAGGGGAAGGGGCATGGGGGGAGAGGGTGAGGAGATAGGAGTCGGGGCTGAGGGGGTGTAGTGTCAGTGCTTCTTTGCATAGCATTCACCTAAAAAAAATGATAATTTGATCCCATGGAGATAATAACAGCTGTTCTCCTATTCAGTGCAACCATGGGAAGAGGATGATGTTAATGAGCAATTATTTCTCTCTTTCTGATGAGCGTATCATTCTAAAAGATGTAATTTAGGATTTCGGCAATGGAGAGGCTATTGCCCACACTGAGGCAGATGACAAAAGCTATGGATAAGATTACAGTCACGAATTTGCCTTTCAGTCTTGCTGTTTGGCTATTTTTCCCTCTTAGAGGATGAACTTGCAAGGATACAATAGTTTGGCACATGCCCAGGCCCCCCAACCACATACACAGCCAACAAATTGTTTTTTAGAAACACTATGGTGGTTATGCCAATTGTTTTGAGCTGGAGAAGTGAATTGGCCTCCCTCTTTCAACCTTTACAACAGAGATTTATGATCTTTTGAGCGTGAAGCTACACCTCTCTCCAACAGAAATGCAGTTACCCAGCTAAAAAGCCAATTACAAAGTTTACATGAGTAAAATGTCTGAGAACCACAAGAAAAGTAATAAAATCATGAGGTCAAGGATACACACAGACATACAAAGTTAAAAAGGAAGGTGTCCAGGATAAAAGGAGGATGAAAGAAATATAGCTTAAAGCCCTTAGAGTGTCCTTGAAACATAAAGGTTTTAACCTGAGACTGACTGAACGACTGAAATATGGAGACGGGGTTCCAGTTTAATGTCTCATTCAGGAGGCTAGCCTATTAAAAAATGTCTGACACTGATCCTTCAATCTAGATCATGTTCTCAAATCTTGAAACTTCCATGTGAGTGTTTTGGACTGAGCCATGCTGATCAGTTGTAACCAAAATGCCAGGACGTGAAGCATTGAAGATATCAGTCAGAGTCCCTGCACTTGATTGTTACCAAGTTTCTGGGACCTTTTTCATTGTCTTAATTCATTCACATCATGAGAATGTGTCAGGTCAGGCCAATATTTATTGGTCATCTCTAATTGTGAAGAGGGTAGTTAGAATAATAGAATTCCAACAGTGTGGAAGCATGCCATCTAGTCTACACTAACTATCCAAAAAGGAGCATTCCACCTAGAACCACCGCATCCCCATAATCTTGCATTTCCTATGGCTAATCCACCCATCCCTGGGAGTGCAATGGGCAATTTAATATGACTAATCCATCCATCCCACACATTCTTTGGAGTAAACTGGAACACACAATGGTAATCCACGCAGATATAGGGACAACGTGTAAACTCCACACAGATAGTAACCCGTGGGTGGAATTAAACCCAGGTCCCATGAGGCAGCAGTGCTAACCATTGAGCCACTGAGCTGGCTAAGATTCAGTGTCATTGCTGTGGGCCTGGAGTCACAAGTAGACCAGACTAGGTAAGGATGGCAGATTTCCTTCCCTAATGGAGATTAGTGAACCAGATGGGGGTTTATTTACAACAATTGACAATGTTTACATGGCTGCCACTAAGTCAGCTTTCCATTCAGGTTCGGTGAGAATTATTCTCAGTGTGGGTAAGGTTTATATCAGGTTGTGATCGCTCTGTAAGCACATATATCCTACTGCTTTGAAGAATTGTATTGTGAATGGGAGTGTGATTCAGAGTCTTCAGGAAAGCTAAAAGAGAGAAAGACTGGCACTTATAAAGTTACCTTTCCCGACCTCTACGACTCTGGGTGAAGAAATTTCTCCTCATCCCGATCCTAAACAGCCTACCATGTATCTTTAAATCTGTGGACATCTTGTGTTAGATGAGAGATTCCAGTGCTCTGTATTTTGATAGTTCCATGTGGGTGTATTAATACAATACACAAAGTGGTGTCACCTTTACCCAGCATTTTGCACCATTTTTTTCAAAGGAATTGATGACTATTTTTAGTCTGCACATTCAGTTCATTCTTGAGATTTTGCCGAATTACGAATAAAGCTTCAGCGGGAGTATGGTACTCCTGGCCCAAACTGAGTAACTTGGGAGCAGGAGCATGTAGATTCTCTCTGCTTGTTGTCATTACGTTCAAAAGACCTCACTGTCGTGTTAGGAGTGACTCTGGTGACTGGCGAGTTGCCCCCTCTGGCACCATATGTTGAGGGCAGCTCAGTGTCATATTTTACCAAATGCTACCTTGTTACCCAAGGCAGCTATCTTCACCTCTCTCTCCAAGCCCTAACGCCATGCCTGCTAAAGGTGGTGAGTTTTTGAAATTGGTAGAAACCAAAAAGATGAAAGTGGCCTTCAGGAGAGTGAAAGGGAATACCAAAAGGCAGCAGGAGTTAAAACAGTTTCTTGTCCCTTCGGTGCATCCATGTCATAATATGGCCCAGTCAGCAGCACTTCCACCTTAAACTCAGTAGTTTGCAGCTTCAAATTTTACTCCAGGAATTTGAGTGCAGAAGTCAATGAGATGTTCCCAGTAAGTACTAAGAGTGCTACGCAGCTTGAGGTACAGTCTTTTATATTAAACCAAGGCCCTGCCTACCCTCTTAGATGAATAGAAAGTTCCCATGATGTTATGCAAATGGTAAGTAGTGGAATTTGGAGTTCTGCCTAATACTCATCCCTCATTCAACATCAAACAAGGCCATGTCACCATTATCGCCCTGTAGGACATTACTGTGAGCTCATTGATTGCTCCAGCCTCTACCCGAGTAGCAACTGAAGTCAACTGGCTGGTGACACTTCAAATATGAAGATCACCACCCCTCAGATAAACAGTGAGGTAAAGAAGAGAAGGACATTCATGATAACTTCAGCTTGTAGTGGAATCGAACCCACACTGTTAGCTTCATTTTGTATCATAAAGCAAACATCCAGCCAACTGAGCTAACCAACTAGTTCTGAGGAAGGGTCACCGGAACTGAAATGTTAACTCTGTTTTCTCCTTCACAGATGCTGCCAGACCTGCTGAGCTTTTCCAGCACCTTTATTTTTGAGCTAACCAACTTCCCTTGCTTCAATATCATAACAGAAACTACACTTCAAAAGTTCTTCATTGGCCTTACAGTGCTTTGGGATGCCCTGAGAACACAAAAGGTGTTGCACAAATATAAATTCTTTCTTTAATCCCAGGGAGTTTAAAATCCTCTGGTAAGAACACAGTGGATCAAATGATCTCCTCTGAGTTGCAAACTTTCTATTTTTGCAATCTTCTATGATTAATAATCTTGGGGAACAATGCTGTAGGAGCTAGTTTCTTGCATTTGTTGCACAGTTTAACAGCTTTAAAAGCAACTTCACCTGAAAGTTATGATTTTCTATTTTTCTAGAGGAAATCAAACTCTGGTGTTGGATTGACTGTGAGGGACACTTGTCCCATTTAGATTCGCAACAGCAGCATCTTCAAAGGACAAATCTCAAGGTGATATCTGACTAAGTAGCAATCCTGACTCTCCACATTTTTTCAAAGTTGATGGCTTGAATCTCTCCGACATCTGAGGCAGAGTCACTGCTGAAAGTTAAAAACAGGTGGAACAATTGTAAGGAACCACAGCTATGGACTGACCTGAAAACTATTTGTGCACCATAAGCAAAACATTTTTGCATTAACACACTTGAGACAAAAGATACTAAAATAAGTCAGGGGGAACTAGGTATGCGAGGTATTTTGTGGGGCAAGCCTAATGAGTGTATCCTTGTGTATGTCTGTCACTGTCTGCAGCACAGCTGAATAAAACAGTCAGTTTTGCATGTTTGTCACAGCTTCTGTTATAAAAGTATGTGAAATCTCTAGCTTGATCACATACAATATGTCTGACTGCGAATGTTAACCTTGTGACCTTCTTTCACACTCAACCAGGCCCTCAACAAGGCTCTGAGGTATCACAGAGACTGCACTGACCTGGATCTGGCTAGATTAGGACCTGATCTCAGTTCTGTGGGTCAATATACAGTGTTCTCTGCTCAGACCTTGTACTTAGGCTCACTGATATCCAAATATTGTAAAGCTGTTCGGGAGCAGTAGATGGGATTATTGCATTTTCCACCAGTGTTAAGAGCCTTGCATTTCCCTTATGATTCTGGCCTCATGCTGTAATTCGATCAGGAATCTCTACTTTTCTCTTGGGAATAGCCATTTTACCACAACACGCAGTAACAGTGTCTCTCCACTCTGTTTCACACAATTATTACTGCACGCCCTGACACCCCCACACCCTGTACCCACCACACCCTGTGCCTCCCACACACCGTACCCTGCACACCCTGTACCCCCACATCCTGTCCACACACCGTACCCTGCACACCCTGTACCTCCCCATACCCTGTACCCCCCCACATCCTGTGCCTCCCACACACTGTATCCCACCACACCCTGTACCCCACCACACCCTGTGTCTCCTACACCCTGTACCCTGCACACCCTGTACCTCCCCGATGGTATCCCTAGAAATTTAATATTTGTCATTCGCCATTCAGCTTAATGTCTGTGCCTTGTATACCTTTCAGGATATCGTGCAATCTCCCACCGTGGAGCAGGGTAATTTCATTGTGTATTAGGATGGCATCCATGGGGCCTATGACACCATCTAGACCCAGCAAAATATTCATAGAATCCCTACAGTGTGGAAACAGGCCCTTTGGTCCCACACTGACCCTTGGAGCCATCCCGCTATAACCCACCTAATCTGAACATCCCTGAGCACTATGGCCAATTTAGCATGACCAATCCACCTAACCAGCACATCTTTGGACTGTGGGAGGAAACCCGCACAGACACAGGGAGAACATATGCACTCCACAAGACAGTCGCATGAGGCTGGGCTTGAACCTGGGCCACTGGCCCTGTGAGGCAGCAGTGCTAACCATTGAGCAACGGTATAGTGTACTGGAAAACCTCCAAGCAGAAATGATACCAAAGGGAAGTCTGTTGAAACAGCGAAGATGGAACATGCTGATAAAGGCGGTTAGCAGTCAAGATTACTTGTGTAAGGGAACCCATGAAGTTCCACTCTTGGCATTCGGCTTTGTAAATATTCAAGCAATGGGAAGTTTAGCCAAATTTTCATCAGCAGTGGACGCAGGATGACTTTCTGTAGCAACTGCTCTACTGAGATCCACACAATTTCATAAGGAGTCATTCAGCTCACCAGCTGCGGCCATTGCTAAGTACTGCTCCAATAAAAACCGAAAGAACTGCAGATGCTGTAAATCAGGAACAAAAACAAATTTGAACAAAAACAAATTTAAACAAAAACCTAAAGAACCGAGGATGCTGTAAATCAGGAACAAAAACAAAGTTGCTGGAAAAGCTCAGCAGGTCTGGCAGCATCTGTGAAGGAAAAAACAGAGTTAACGTTTCGGGTTCGGTGACTCTTCCTCAGAACTGATGCTGGCTGTGAAAATGTCAGTTTATATGCAGAAAATAGGGTGGGGGGTGGTATAGGGTATGGAGTAAATGATAGGATAGAGGCTAAAGAGAGAGAAGAGCAGTTGGACAGACAAAGAGTTGATAACAATCAGGCTGGGAGGGTGAATATTTGTTAATGGGGACTGTTAGTGACTAACAACAGGGGGTGTGTAATGGCAGGCTATGTGGTAACAAGCACTACCCTGTAGGTTTAGTCACCAACATCCATCTCTCAACATACATATTTCCCAGTTGGAGCAGAAGTGCATCATTCAGCAGTACCGACCTACCCCCTCATTTATTAAGACTATGGCATGTGCTTGAATTCCACATTCCTGTCTACCTCAACATCCTTTGATTTCCTTGCCTATTCAGAATCTATACACCTCTGCCTTAAAGATATTTAAATATACCATCTCCTGAGACAATGAATTTTAAAGTCACACAACCCTTTGGGGAAGATAGTTCCCTTTATCTGTATCCTCAAAAGGCAACCTTTGATTTTAAAGTTGTCCCCTTGGTTCTGGGCACACTCAGGAGTGTAAACATCTACCTTGTGAAGGCAATTCAGGATCTTATAAACTTGTCACTCCTCTAAGTGAAACAACATGCTCATTCCAGGTATCAATCCAGTAAATGGTGATCTGGCGGATAAGTGGAGCAGAGTCCACAAAAAGATCAGCCATGATCTTATGAAATGGTGGAGCAGGCTCCATGGACCAGATGGTCTACTCCTGCTCCTAGTTCTCATATTCTTATGTTCTAAACCACCTCTGAACCACTTCCATTGCATTTATATCCTTCCTATTGACTTTGTCCTCCAATCGTTTCTTTACTTTTTCTGTTTCAGCGTGTGGGATATTCCCTGATGTATCTAGCTCAGTTATTGTCCAACAAGCAAACCTATTTTTGCATTTTGAGTCACCAACTGGGAAATCGATCACTGAGGAGCTCATTCTGGTCATTGGCTACCAATGTGTGAGTGTCTGTCCATGAACAGGATTCAGAATTTCACAAATGCACTGAAAATACAAAAATTCCCTCGACCCAACCTCTTCCGCGTCTATTTTTGGCTTGGGCTAGGTCCCCAATTACTTTGTTGTCGTCAATGTTTTTGGTTCCATCTCGCCTACCCATCGTTACATTTTAAACAACTTTGCCAGATTGATGGAAATGGGAAGTTCTCACACTTAGACCATTTGCTGGTTTCCCTGCTGGACCTAAGCCATGCAGTAAGTCCCACTACAAGTTGTCTGGTCAGCAAGCCTTCTTCCTCTCAGAGGTATTAAGCAGCTTTGAAACAATTTCCTTTCGGGAAGTTCAAGAGTGTGCAGACAGGGGAAGTTATTTGTTCCAGCTCAGGAAGTTATTGACCAGAAAAAACAGAACAGGAACAAGTATTAACATACACTATTTTCAAACAATCTCTTTGATATCAACTTTGTTTTGGATGTATTTTTGTTAAAAAAAGGATTCACACGTGTTACTACTGTTTAACCATTTCATTGTCTTCTATCAGAGTGGAGTCACTTGTGTGAGATTAAGCCAGAGATATGAGGTAATTCTTCAGAATGGTCTCCAGTCTTTAGCTGAGAGAGTTTGGCAGGAATTGGCCTCAGTACCTGAAGGGAGGGGGGACGGGGTACCCTACAGAAGGACATCATGGCTTAGTGTTATTAGTGCTGTACTGTAAACCTAGAGACCCAGATAATGTTCTGGGGACCCAGGTTCACATAACACCATGTCGGGTGATGGGATACGAATTCAATTTTTTAAAAATCTGGAATTAAGAGGCTAATGATGACCATAAATCCATTGTTGATTATCAGTAAAACCCATCTGGTTCATTAATGTTCTTTGGGGAAGTAAACTGCTATTCTCAACCGTTCTGGCCTACATGTGACTTCAGACCCACATCAATGCAGTTGACTTATAACTACCCTCTGGTCCATTAGGGATGGGCAATAAATGCTGGCCTAGCCAACGATGCCTTTATCCTGTGAATGAATGAGAAAAGGGTAGGGAGGTGAATTTGGAATTCGGAATGCTTCTCTAGTCAGCCACCCATATATCACCATCTATAAACTTCACTTTATCTAAAACTCTCCTCTTTGTCTCCGAAATCACACCATAGAGTCGTAGAATCATAAACTCATAGAGTCATACAGCACAGAAACAGACCCTTCAGTCTGACTAATCCATGACAAACATTGTCCCAAAATCTAGTCCCACCTGCCTGCTCCTGGCCCATATACATCCAAACCTTTCCTATTCATGTACTTATCCAAGTATAGAAACATTGTAATTGTGCCAACATCTGCCACTTCCTCAGGAAGGTCCTCGGCCTGATCAACCACAATATCTACCCACCAACATGACAGATTCCTGGCCCATTGAAAAATTATCATCCTCTTGTTGAAATCCCTCTATGCCCACCCACCCCTTATTCCCTGTGACATCCTCCAACCCTCCAATCAGCTTACATTGCTCCAACTCTTGACAATTTCCCCATTCCTGCTTTAGACCTTGGATAGCCATGCTTCAGGAACTGAGCCTAAACTCTGGAATTATTTCACCAGACATCCTCTCCTCCTTTAAGATGTTGCTGAATGCTGATATCTTTGACCAAGCTTTCAGTTATCTGTCCTCCTGTCTATGGCTCGTGCTTATTTTTATTTAAAGAAAATGACACTTCTGTGAAGCAGGTTGGGCTTTAAGTGCTATGTAATTGCAAGTTGTTGTTGTAACTGTTACAGAACCATTTAAATTTAATCAGATTTGTTAATTTTTTCTGTTGTAGCGCATGATTACAAGGTTAAACATAGATTTCCAGCTCAGATGCGATCAGCAAATATTGAGGATCAAACACAGTGCATTCTGGTCTCTCTAATTAGGTTTTCTTTTCCTTGTTCTTGGAATATTCATATTCAATTCATTTCAGCTACAGATGCAACGTATCACATACGTAACATAAGAAGAACTTAAGAACTAGGAGCAGGAGTGGGCTGTTTGGCCCTTCAAGCCTGCCCCGCCATTCACTAAGATCATGGCTGATCTTTTCGTGGACTCAGATCCACTTACCCGTGCTCTCACCATATCCCTTAATTCCTTTATTGTTCAAAAAAATCTATCGTAGCTTTAAAAATGTTTAATGAAGTAGCGTCAACTAGTTCACTGGGCAAGGAATCATAGATTAACAACCCTCTGGGTAAAGAAATTCCTTCTCAATTGGGTCCTAAATCTGCTCCATCTGATCTTGAGGCTATGCCCTCTTGCCCTAGCTTCACCTGCCAGTAGGAACATCCTCTCGACTTCTATCTTATCAATTCCCTTCATAATTCTATATGTTTCCATAAGATCCCCCCTCAATCTTCTGAATTCCGATGAATATAATCCCAATCTATTCAATCTCTCCTCAGAAGCCAGCCCACTCAACTCCAGAATCAACACAGTGAATCTCCTCTGCCACTAGGGAACATCAACAATGCATCACCAGTTAGTAGCAGCTTAATTATAAACTTTCACAGTACACAGGGAAAGTGCTTCTCAAGTTGTCCAAAGCAACATAACTACAACATAACTAAAAATGTTTAGATACTATATACATTTGGAACACAAAAGATGTTGATTTCAGATTTAATGGCATATAAAATGTCCCAAAAGGAAAACAAAGATTCTTTCATTTCGTCCAGGCATGCTGCTCTGCTTAGCCTTGACCTCACAAACACCGAGGAAACATAATCATCAGTTAAGAGCAAACTACTGCAGATGCTGGAACCTGTATTGAAAACAGCAAATGCTGGAGATCATAATGCTGAGGCAGCGTCTGGAGAGAGAGAGCACGCTAATATTTCGTGTCCAGGTGGCCCTTGTCATCTAGAGTCTAAATGTTAGCTTGCTGTCTCTCCATTGATGCTGCCTGACCTGCTGTGATCTCCAGCATTTGTTGTTTTCAGCACAGACACCTGCTGTGCACTGTGTTAGCAGTCTCATTCTTATCTCACATTCTGAACATTGCACATTCAGTTTCTATTCCAAAGATCTGAGTGAAGAGTCTAAGTGGGCATTTCTATAAAGTAACATGAGAGTGCAACACTGTCTGATGGGCTGCCTTTTGGATGAGATGCTTAACCAATGACCCTTTCATGTATGTGTACAAATTCCCATTGCACTATTTCAAATAAGTTCTCCCCCAGTTGTCCTTCAGTGAATTTTGCTAAAAACAGAAGTTATTTGAGCTTTAGACATAATAGGAACTGCAGATGCTGGAGAATCCGAGATAACAAGGTACAGAGCTGGATGAACACAACAGGCCAAGCAGCTTTCCTGCTTCTAAGAGGCTGCTTGGCCTGCTGTGTTCATTCAGCTCTACACCTTGTTATTTGAGCTTTATCCTACTGCTGTTTCTCAGAGATTGTGCTACACAAATTGACCTATTTCCTAATTACAGGAATGACTGCTATTCATAAAGTAATCAAATGACGTTAACCCTTGTTGCAACACAAGGTTGTATAAACTCAACCCTCTTTTCCTTTTATTTCCAGTCTCCCCGTGGGATCCTGTTTCCAGTTGGTGGGGAACTGCTGTTGCTTCCTAGAGATCAAATTGACAGTCGCACTCTTGGCTTTGAGTTAGACCTTTGCAGGTTCACAAATACTTGAGCACAGTATCCAGGCTATAACTTAATTCCAGTACTGAGGGAGCGCACGTCGGAGCAATGAGCTTGCAACAGTGATTTCAGTTTTCAAGAGGAAATATTTCCGTGCGCAGTCCAGCTTGGTGGGACATCCTGAGACTGTTGACGGTTCTTTATCAAAGTAACTTCCTTCTTTTCTTAATCAACTTTGCTCCCACCTTCTGCAGAACATGGCCTTAGTTGAACCTACTGCCTGGAAATCATCAGATTGCTCGCCTTGTGGATGTGATTGTGTCATTACTCCAGATAGAGAACATTATTCAGTCGAGACACTCATACTGTCATAGAGCCATAGAGATGTTCAACACAGAAACAGACCCTTTGGTCCAACTCAACCATACCGACCAGATATTATACATTAATCTAGTCCCATTTGCCAGCATTTGGCACATATCCCTCTAAGCCCTTCCTATTCATGTATCCAGATTCATATTCATTTCTATTCCTATTCATTTTCATATCCAGATGCCTTTTAAATGTTGTAATTGTACCAACCTCCATCATTTCATCTGGCAGTTCATTCCAGACATGCACCACCCTCTGAGTGAATAAGTTTCACCTTAGATCACTTCTAAATCTTTTCCCTCTCACCTTAAACCTGTGCCCTCCAGTTTTGGACTCCCCTACCCTGGGGAAAAGACCTTGACTGCTCACCATATCTATGCCTCTCATAATTTTATAAACCTCTATAAGGTCACCTCTCAGCCTCCAACGTTCAAGGGAAAATAGCCCCAGCCTATTCAGCCTCTCCCTATAGCTCAAACCCTCCAACCCTGGCTACATCCTTGTAAATCTTTTCTGAACCCTTTCAAGTTTCACAATATCCTTCCTATAGCAGGAAGACCAGAAATGAGCACAGTATTCCAGAAGTGGCCTGACCAATGTCCTGCACAGCCACAACATGACAAACAACTCCTATACTCAATGCATTGACCGATAAAGACAAGCATATAAAGTGCTTTCTTCACTACCCTGTCTAGCTCAGACTCTGCTTTCAAGGAACAATGTGCAGGGATGCAGGCAGGAAGCAGGCAAGTGGCACTTAAGAGATGCTCATTTGGAGAGCCAGCAGGGAGAATATGGGATGGATGACCTCCTTTTGCACTGTAACAATTTCTCGATCCTGTGTTTATTGTAATATTACTGACTCTTGAGTAATTGCCAGGGCATGAAAGTCCTCCTTTTTCCAATTGATGGCCAACATTACAGCCTGGGGAATTGCAAACCTGTTGACAGCAGTTCAGGCCATAACAGGATTAGCCTTAGTGTAAACAAGCTATAAAGTCACAGCAAGAAATCCATCGCTGCATGATAATTAACATGCGACACTTAAGGTTAGAAACTTCCATTTTACCCAACATAATAAAAAGGACAGTTTCGAAATTTATTTCCAGGGCATGTCAGAGTGTCAGCTCGATTGATCTTAATCCTTTTAGTTTGGCCTGTCTTTTTCACTGGTGCCATGCCACACTCTGGCTTCTGTTTACAATGTGCTATGCAAGGTGGCGACTGAGTTAGAGAATTGGTTCAGATTCTCGTGCAAAGCTAGCCCCCTTGCCCTGCTTCATGGAGCCACAGTGATGTGTAAAAGAAACAAGGGCGATGTGTGAAAAAGCGACTAGTTAGGGTGTGGAACACGCTGCCTGAAAATGTGGTGGGCCCAGGTTCAATGGAGGCATTCAGGAGCTGATTGGATGACTACTTGGATAGAAATAACATGCAAAGGTATGGGGGAGAGCAGGAGGTTGGCACCAGATAACAATGCTCATTTGAAGAGTCAGTGCAGACACGATGGGCCGAATGGCCACTTTCTGCACTGTAACTATTCTGTGATTTTGGGTGATAATTGTTGGTTCCCCCAGTGTGACGGTGATTGAGGGGTTTGGGCTGTTGTGGGTGGGTGGGTCATTTACTAACATTCTATTGCAGTATTGACGGAGTACTACACTGTCAGAGATGCCACCTTTCAGATCAGGCACTGCACCAAGGCCCTATCTGCCCTCCCAGGTGGGAGACATAGAAAATTAGAAAAATAGGAGCAGGAATAGGCCATTCAGCCCCTTGAGCCTGCTCCACTATTGAATACGATCATGGCTAATCATTGAGCTCATGACTGTAATCCCACTGTCTCCATATACCTTGATCCCTTTAGTCACAAGAATTATATCTACTTCCTTCATGAAAATATATAATGTTTTAACCTCAAGCACTTTCTCTGGTAGTGAATTCCACAGGTTTGCCAGTCTCTGGGTAAAGGAATTTCTCCTAAGCTCAGTCCAAAAAAGAATCTCCCTTATCCATAAGCCATGACTGCTGGTCCTGGATTTCCCCACTGTAAGGAATATCCTTCCTGTAAAAAATTCTGCAGCACAATTATGAGAAGGTATTATCTCAACATTTTCCTAATCAACCTGATCAGAGGTGCGAGGACATAGCTCTAGGGCAGATAGGTCTTGAACGCAAGCTGTCTGGCTCAGGGGCAATGACATTACCAGTGCACACAACTGGGACAGTAGCCGTCCTTCAATCAACAACGTAAGAGATGTTTGATGATCATTGTTACATTGATAATTGTGGAGCTTGCCGATGTAAAATTACTTTTGTTTCCTGTACGACAGCAGTGACACAACTGCAGAAACAATGTACTTTATTGGCTGGAAAACTCTTTGAGATACAAAGTGGCTGTGAAACAGGGAAGCAGTGGTTTGAAGATAATAAAATGTGAGGCTGGATGAACACAGCAGGCCAAGCAGCATCTCAGGAGCACAAAAGCTGACGTTTCGGGCCTAGAATGAAGGGTCTAGGCCCGAAACGTCAGCTTTTGTGCTCCTGAGATGCTGCTTGGCCTGCTGTGTTCATCCAGCCTCACATTTTATTATCTAGCAATGGTTTGAACATTGAACATAGAGCAGTACAGCACAGTACAGGCCCTTCAGCCCACAATGCTGTGCCGACCTATAATCCTCCTGCATACCCAACATTTTACTTTCATAATTCCAGATGTGCAGGTTTGGTGGTGTTGTTGCTGGGCTTATCAGACCTGAGACCCAGATAATACGCTGCAGACATGTGTTTGAATACTACCGCAGCGAACAGGCGAACTTAAGACATTAAATTAAAAGCTCATTTCTTTTTGTAAAAACTAATTTTAGGGAAAGAAATCTGCTGTGATTCCAGATCCACAACTAACTGCCCTTTGAGATGGCCAAGCATAGCATCCTTGTACAATAACCACTGCACCTGGAGGGCCATCGGCTCAGTGAAAAATGCTTTTTTGTCTGCCCGAAACTGCAGGGGGCCGATGGTGGTCGGGTGGGGAGGTGGTGTACACACGGTCACGCACGTCCTGCTGGAATGTGCTTCGGCAAAAGTAGTCTGGGGAAAGATGCAGCGGTTTGTTTTGGAGTTCATCCCTAGCAGCTCCATGATGCTGAAATCTGCACTCTACACTCTGTTCCAGGGGATGCACGCCAAGTCAAGCATCAACTGTGCCTGGACGACCATCAACTCAGTGAAAACTCTTTGGACTGCCCGAAGCCTGTTGGCCTTTCGGAGCAAGGGATTGACTCCAATTGAATGTTGCAAACCGGCATATTCCAGAGCCAAGGGCAACCTGCTGAAATAGGGAAGCAATGGTTTGAATGTAGAACATAGAGCAGTACAGCACAGTACAGGCCCTTCAGCCCACAATGTTGTGCCAACCCATTATCCTCCTGCATACCCTACATTTTGCTATCATAATTCCACATGTGCAGGTTTGGTGGTGTTGCTGCTGGGCTTATCAATCCTGAGATCAACTAAATCTTGGGGCAGCTGCTGCCAAGGCGCAGTGGGGCACGGTCTGTGGCCTTTCAGCCAAAGTTAAATTGGGATTCGTTCAGTTATTGGACCTTCCCAGTGCCTCAAATATATGTATACACAAGTAAGAAATGCCTTAGATAACAAGTTGTAGAGCGGATGAACACAGCTGGCCAGGCAGCATCAGAGGAGCAGGAAAGCTGACGTTTCGGGTCTGAGCCCATCTTCGGAAATGAAGGGTCCCAATCTGAAACGTCAGCTTTCCTGCTCCTCTGATGCTGCTTGGCCTGCTGTATTCATCCAGCTCTACACCTTGTTATCTCAGACTCCAGCATCAGCAGTTCCTACTATTGCTAAGAGATGCCTGAGATTTGTTTGTTGGATAGAGTCAAATGCCAATGTTTGTTTTAGATTAGATTAGATTAGATTCCCTACAGTGTGGAAACAGACCCTTCAGCCCAAGGCTAGAATCGAACCCAGGTCTCTGGCACTGTGAGGCTGCAGTGCTAACCACTGAGCCACCGTGCCGCCCCTTGTACAATAATAAATCTTGAACAATAATAACTCAAATTGTACTGTAAGGTGGTCACAAAGGCTGAAATAGACAGTAAAATATAAATACATAACTAGAAATTGTAGCTGTAAAAAATAAATGGACCAAAATACCGCAGTCTACAAAACAAACACTAATGAGCAGCAAGACAGTGGAAATAAAAATATCAATTCTGTTGTTGAATCACTGGATCTTAATATCCTCTGTTCTTGCCATCTAAAAGGCAAACTTGTTAAAGATTCAGAAAGTAAATCATGGATGAGCTTTCCCATGAAGGACTTTCTGATTTCATTGGCAGAATCACAATGTGTCCCATACCATCCTGATATTTACAATTTACAATCACTTAAATGCCCATGTTCATTCTGCTTGCTAATTGTGGTAAGCAAAAAAACAACTACAGCCTGCATTTTTATAGCATCTTCAGTAGAGTTAAAATAGTAAAGGCACTTCATTGGAGCATTATCAAACAAAACGTAGCGCTAAGGATAGGCATGGTTACGGAGGTGCTGGTGTTGGACTGGGGCAGCTTCTTCAAATACTACTGCATAGAACCGAACTGCTTTAGTGACTATGTATGTATGTAGGCTTTTTGATGAATGAAGTATATTTTTGAAATAAAAAATTACCAAAATGTCTCAAAAAGCATGGAACCAGCTGGAGCAATCATCGCCAAACTGGGCAGTGGGAGTGACAATGATACACTCAGCTTGCAAAGTCCTCCTCACTAACATCTGGGGGATTGTGCTAGAATTGGAAGAAGTGCCTTACAAATTAATTGAACAGCAGCCTGACTTGGTCATGCTCACAAAATCATACCCCTCCAAAAAAATCATGTACTCCCTTGCCTCGTTAGTCCTACCAGAATACATCACCTCACAGATTTCAGGGCTAAATCCCATTTGCCACTGTCCAGTGCCTTCTGACCAGCCACCTAGAACATCCTGAAGCCTGAAACCTTCTTCCCTGTTATTTTTACATCATCCGCAAACATAAAAATTGTGTCAAGAGATCTTTGACAGCCACTTGTGAGAGGAGACGGTGCTTCAGTTAAACATCTCATCCAAAAGTTAGTCCTCCAGATGTGTGGTGCATTGTCAGTGCAAGATCTACATTTATATAGTGCTTTTGATGACACTTTGCAGCCAATGAAGTGCTTTCTGAAGTGAAGTCAGTGTTAGAATGTAGGAAACACCGTAGCCAAGTGCACACAGCAAGATCTCACAAATAGCAATCAGATAATGACAAGATAGTCTTTTGTTCAGAGTGAGTTGAGAGCTAAATATGTGCCAGGGAGGAATTACAAATGCTTTGTTGGGAAAACTTTGCATCCACCTGACAGAACAGATGAAGCCTCAGTTTGAGATCTCAACCAAGAGCCAGTATCTCTGGCAATGCAGCATACCCTCAGTACTGCCTTTATGGGTCAGCCCTGTTTATGCTCACGTGAAGCAGGAATTGAACCCATGACCTACTGATTGGGAGGCAAGACTATCACCACTATATCGGACAAGCCTTTTTCTAAGCTATTCCACAAAGTGTCTTATCCCAAGCAGATGGTCAAACTGACTATTCAGTGTGTGAGTCAAAGTTACATGCTCCATTGTAACAGATCAAGCTCAGGAAGGATGTTTCCGATGAGGAAACAAAGCAACAAAGGGAAGCAACAGACGTGTTCTAATCAGCAAAACAGAACCGGAAGTTTAAAAGAAAAGATCTGAAGTAAATGTTTACCAAAATGACAGGATGTATTGTGAAGAAAACATTACATCATCCTGAGAGGTAAGATCTCACTTAGTCCTGCATACCTGGAATTGTATCACAATCCAAACACGTTATTTTTATTTAAGGCATTTTCCAATATCTGACTTGAAACATTTATCTGTTCTTTCACTGGCAAAAGCTTGGATCTCCTTCCATAACAGCACTGGGGCGTCCCTATTCCCCACATGGATTGCAGTGGTTCAGGAAGGCGGCTTACCATCCCCTTCTCAAGGACAATTAGGGATGGTCAATAAATGTTGGACAAGCCAGCAACATCCAATCCCATCACTGGATTGTTCTTAAAAATGTACAGATTTTAAATGAGAGATAGTTAGAACTGCTGATGCTGGAGTTTTTTCCTGAAGAAGGGTCCTGACCCGAAACTTCAGCTTTCCTTCCCCTCTGATGCTGCCTGGCCTGTTGTGTTCCTCCAGCTCCACTTCGTGTTTTCTCAGATTTTAAATGGATTAAGTGGAGTCTGGCCTGAGTTTGTATGAAGATCTATCAAGCCCATACTAAAACACCAAAGATCAGCTTGTGAGACTCCACAATTAGAGAAGGCCTTAAGTCAGGGGTTAATTCCACTTTCTGATTCATGTTGTCTCTGAGATTTCTGCTACCTTCTCTTAGTTCCTTGATATCCCATCATGATGAATGGGTTCTTCAACCTTCATCATTCATCTTGTTGACTCAGCTTGAAGCCTCTGAAAGGACAAACAAAATTGCTTTTATTGGAAGTCTTTCAAGATCTCAGGATATTCCAAAGGACTAAACAAATATTGAGAAATCTTTGAAGTGTAGTCACTGTTGAGGTGTAACAGACCACGCTGAATATTCATGACATTGTGATCTAAGATGTACAATTTGTATCTTTCCTTTAATCTGATTTATTCTACAGATTGGATTTTGAATTAGTGGCATGTGGGTTTTGGACTGTGATTGAATGGTATAATGATGTTGTCAATATTTTCTAGTCACAATTTTTTAAAAGCCATTAAGAGCGAGAGGTTTCCTGGAGTGGTAATGGGAATTTGTCTGCATTGGGAGACTTTTATGAGTGAACAGAGCAAAGATTGGGGATCACAAGTTAGCTTTCAGTCACAAGGGTCAGGAATTGACTTTGTTTCTGCTGGGATGAGACACCCAGAGCTTGAAAAGCCTTTCAGCGTGCCAAAGTCCTGGCGAAAGATATGCATGTAAAATGGTTTCCTCAGAAGAAAAGAGGTAGCTTAGAACTCTTCTGAAGTATGCTACCTCAGTATAAGAAATATAATTTGAAAGTCCTAGACCTGAAATGGATGGTTACAACCATGAAGGAGTTATTTGAAGCTGAGAAAGTCTAAACTCAGTAGGGTGAATATTTAAGGAACAGGCAATCAAACAATCAAGCATGGGAATGGAAAACGACTGTTAAAATACTTATAGACATGAAAGAGAAGGGAATCTCTCTGGTGTTTGCATACTGTAAAGGAGTGCTGTTGGGATCAATGGGGTTATATTTGACCATGATTTAAAATATGTACATAGTTTGGACCTTTCGATTTATCTTAATTTTATTTATATAATAGACTTCTGTTCAGATGCTTCGGTAACATGTCTCTGTTTCATCAATATTCATGCTCTGCTTGACCAAGAAACTATTCATGCTTTGTTCATGTGCTCAAAACCGGGACCTGTAGATGGTCCATTGAGACAAGACCAACAAACTGCCTCTCCTATGCCCTATTCATCAGTCTTGGGGATGGTCACTTCACTGCTGCCTCAGCTCACTCAGTTTCTCATTCACCGTTTCCAACTCTCAGTTTCCTACTGATCCCTTCTTACTCAGTTTCTCATTCACAGTTTCGCTCAGATTCTTACTTAATGTTTCTCAATAGCGTCAAAATAGACCATCTAGTCACCAGCAAAGGCCCCTTGTGGGAGCTTGCTGTGCTCCAGAGGAAGGCAATGGCCGTGTGGCATTATCACTGGATGGTCATTTGAGTGACCCAAGTAATATTCTGGGCACCCAGGCTCAAATCCCACCATGGCAGATGGCAGATGGTGGAATTTGAATTCAATAAAATAGCTGGAATTAAGACTCAGACAATGACTATGAATCTATTATTGATTGTCAGGGGGAGACAAAACATCTGGTTCACTAATGTCACCTGGTCTAATCTACATATTCCAGACCCACATAAATGTCGCTGACTCCTGAATGCCCTCTGGGCAATTAGGGATGGGCAATAAATGCTGCCTTGCCAGGGACACCCTCATCCCATGAATGAATAAAGGAAAAACTCCAACTGGTTCAGAGATAGTAGGAACGGCAGATACTGGAGAATCAAGAAGGGCCTAGGCCTGAAACATCAGCCTTCCTGCTCCTCTAATGCTGCTAGGCCTGCTGTGTCCATCCAGCTCTACACCTTGTTGACTCCAATTGGTTGCCCCATTTCCCACAACAGTGTCTAGACACAAGAGAAATTTATTGGCTTTAAAGCATTTCAGTACATTCTTATGCTGTGAAAGGGGCTATAAAAATCTAGCTTTTTAAAAATTGTTTGAAGTATACAATACAGGAAAGGAGGCCAAAATTAGCCCGAGTCGGTCCCAATAAATTCATAATTTGGCTTCAAGGACCCCTGGTGGTGACTATAAAAAGTGCAACTGTGGTGGTGAACAAATCTTCAAAAAATAAAAACCTTGTTATAAAGTTATAAAAGTATAGGATATAGTTGTCCAAAGTTAAAAAGTGTGCAGTACAGCTGAGTTTTTTGTACTACAGTTTGTGACACTCTGAGATCTTCCCTTCACTGACAATTACTGTTCATATTTACTCAATACAACTGAAGTCAAGCAGTCATTCTGCCAACTGATTTCTATTGGCTTCCTTGTGGACAAGGGGTGCATATTACCTTTGTTTTCATTGACATCGGCCTGTTTCAGAAAGATAATGAACTCAGAGAAAACAATCCATTTTGAGTGTGATTTCTCTATGCCCTACATCCTGGCTGGCACGGTGGCTCAGTGGTTAGCACTGCTGTCTCACAAGGCCAGGGGTACAGGTTTGATTCCCCCTTTCAGGCGACTGTCTGTGTGGAGTTTGCACATTCTCCCCGTGTCTGCGTGGGTTTCCTCCGCAGTCCAAAAGATGTGCAGCTGGATTGGACGTGGGAAATTGTCTGTCACGTCCCAGGGTGTGAGAGTTACGGGGGAATGGGCCTGGGTGGGATGCTCCAAGGGTCGGTGTGGACTTGTTGGGCTGAAGGGCCTGTTTCCACCCTGTACGCATTCTATGAGTCTACTATTCTACACTGCTGATGATGTTGTGAGTTCCAGGCCTTAGTAGGCAGGTCCCCACATGAAGTCACCAAGTACCATTCTGGCTTCTTGCTGTTGGTGTTGTTGATTGCCAATTTGCTGTAGGTATTGGTCACTGTGGTGCTATGGGCCAGGCCTTTGCCTCTGTCACTAGCTACTGATTCCCTGGTGTGATCATTGATGCTAGTCAGCTGGATGGCTGGTTTTCAATACAGGGATGCCAACAGTTCCGGTTCAATTCCTGCTGAGTTTACCATCAAGACCTCTCCTTCTCAACTTCTGCCCTCACCTGACATGTAGGTAGCCTTCAGGATGAACTCATCACAGTCATCAGTCTCTCTCTTGACGTTATAGAAGTTTATAAAATAATGAGAGGTATAGATAGAGTTAGTGCTAGCTGTCCTTTCCCTAGGATGGGGAATTTCAACACTAGGTGGGGGCACATTAAGGTGAGAGGACTGAGATTTTAAAAAGACATGAGGGAGAAATTTTTTACACAGAGCATCGTTTGTGTGTGGAATGAACATCCTGAGAAAGTTGTGGATGTGGGTGTAACCACAATATTTAAAACACATTTGGATAAGTACATAAATAGGAAAGGTTGCAGGGATATGGGCCAGAAGCAGGCAGGTGGGACTAGTTTATCTTGGGATTATGTTCGGCAAGGATTGGTTTGACTGAAGGGTCTGATTCTGTGCTGTATGACTCTATGACTCTCTCTCTGTAATGAGAGAGTGACCCTATGGTCCTCTGGGATTATGGTGATTTTATCTTTTATTGATGTCTGAGGCCTTTACATCACAATTGCAGCCATCCTCAAGTTTTAAGCATTCTACTGACTGCTGACAGTAAAGTTCTGGGGTATCTGACTGTATTCCATCCTGGATTGTACCTGAGCCAACGAAACCACTCCATCAGTTGAATCTTAACCATTTTGGTATCTCTTTCTTTGAAAGGGCTACTGCAACTAGTGTGCTACAGGCAACAGAGATGGGAATCACCAAACACCTTCCCTTGACAGATCATCGATAGATTGTCAATGGTTCCCAGGCATCCAGTAAGGTGCTGAGAGCTTATCAACTAGAAACATACTAAGGCTCAGCTTGAGGTTATCTCAGGCATGTTTTCGTCTCAGCAACTCCAACTTACTGCTTGTTTCATCATCTTGGACAGCAGGCCACAGGTGGGGGGCTCTTTTGAGCTTCAAGAGAGAGTTTATCCACCATTGTAGACCTGAGGCAGCAGGATTCACCAGTAACTCCCAACAGCAAGTAACTTGGTGTGATCAGGAGCGGAGATACAACAACATGTTCCGTACACACCGTGAATATGAGAGAGATAGTCACAGGGTAACATGCTGTGGGCATGGGACAGGCAGTCCATGAATCTTTATAGTTGGGGTTCTGCATGGGTCACTAGTCTAGCATTATCGCCATCATGGGGTTCTCTGTTTCAGTTACTAGGGGCAAAATCTTCCCAGGCTATAGATGATGAACAGGAAATTTGGGAACATCTGGTAGGATACCAAACCTTGAGATCAAAATGGCACATTTTCCAACTAAGCCCTGGACATGAGACAGAATTCTTGCTGGTGGGCAGCAGGAGGCATATCAATGGAGAACATCACTCATAATTACCCTCATCATTTTCTCACACTCCCTCATGTTCCCAGCTGCTGGACTGAAACTAGGGACAAAGAACAAGCCAACATGGAAGCCTGAGCAGGCATCCAGCTCACTACCAACTCCTCTGAAATTCCGTTAATGGATGCCAGGCATCAATGTCTCATGGGTACACTCAATAGACAGCACTGTTGTACACTCCATGTACACAAACATTGGTCTCTTATATATACCAGCCTCACCACATCATCATGGTACATGCCGCTCCAGTTACTCTACTTTCCTGCACTTTAATGCTGCACTCTGGTGTTTGCCAGCGGCTCTCAACAATTTAGGTTGGGACTTGGGTTGATGGGAAGGCCTACAGAGAAGTGAATATCTGCGTCTGGGAGTTCACTGATGTTAAGATGTTGGATGAGTAAACATTGCTGCCACTCATCATGCTCTAAATAACAAGGGAGCAATAGAGATGAAAACGGCTGCCACCTAATGGAGTGGGTGTGTGAGGTCATTACCCAAAACATCATTTTTCCTGCTCCTCTGATGCTGCCTGGCCTGCTGTGTTCCTCCAGCTCCACACTGTGTTATCTCTGACTGCAGCATCGGTAGCTCTTGTTATCTCCAGGTGAGCGAAATATTTTCTTCTTTGAGAGAGGGGCCTTCAATCTCATGATAGGAGGGACATCAAAGAGCAAAAGCAGTACACAGCTTCCCACGCAGTTACATGTGAAAGAGACCCAAGGTACATGCTACATGAACCTTAGGCAGAATTGGTAAGAGTCGGCACTGTGCAGTCATCCTGGAGACAAAGTCCCACCTTCACATTGAGAATACCCTCCATCGTATTGTGTGGCACTATCACCATGATAAATGGACACACTTCAACCAAATGGAGCAACTCAGGACTGGGCAGCCATGTGGTGTTCTGGACCATCAACAGCAGCAGAATTGTACTGCAGCACATTCTGTAACCTCATGGACCAGCATATCCCTCCCTCGAGCATTACCATCAAACCAGGGGATCAATCCCCAGTTCAATGGAGAGTGCAGGAGAGCATGCCAGGAGCAGCACCAGGCAGACCTGAAGATGAGGTGTCATCCTGGTGAATCTACCAAACGAGACTACATAGGTACCAGACAATATAAGCAACAAGTGATAGACAGAGAGAAATGATCCCACAACTAATGGATCAGATCTAGGCTCTCCAGTGCTGCCGCAGCCAGTCATGATTGGCGGTGGACAATTAAGTAACATACAGGAGGTGGAGGAGGATCCACAAATATCCCCATCTTCAATGATGGAAGAGCCCAACATATCAGCACAAAAGATAAAGCTGAAGTATTTGCAACGATCTTCATCGAGAGTGCCAAGTGGATGATCCAGTCTTTAGCCAATTCTCTTCCCTCATGGGATCACAAATTGTTGGAGGCACTGAATCCTGCAAAGATCACTACCTTTGCAATAATTTTAGAGGCCCTCACAACATTCCAATGACAGTCCTGAAGACCTGTGTTCCCCTAGCCAAGCTCTTCCGGTACAATTACAATATTGGCATCTACCAGACATTGTGGATAATTGCCCAGTTATCCTACACACAAAAGCAGGATGAATCTAACTCTGGCAATTAATCACCCCATGTTCTATTCTCTATTGTCAATAAAGTGATGGAAGGTGTCAGTAACAGTGCTATCAAGCAGCACCTACTCAGCAATAACCTGCTCAGTGATGCCCAGTGTGGGCTCCACCAGGGCCACTCAGCTCCTGATCGCATTACAGCCTCGGTTCAAACATAGACAAAACAGCTGAATTCCAGAGGTGAGGTGAGTGTGACAGTCCTTGACATCAAAGCTGTATTTGACCAAGTGTGGCATCAAGGAGACCTAGCAAAACTGGAATCAATGAGAATCAATGGGGGAAAGCTCTCCACTGACTGAAGTCAGACCTGCCCCATAGGGAGATGGTTACAATTGTTGGAGGTCAGTCATCTCAGCTCCAGAATATCTTTGCTGGAGTCCCTCAAGATAATATCTTAGGCCCAACCATCTTCAGGTCTTTCATCAATGACCTTGTCTCCACCATAAGGTCAGAAGTGGGGATGTTCGCCAATAATTACACAATGTTGAGCTTCACGTGCAACTCCTCAGATACTGAAGCAGTCCAAATTCAAATGTAACAAAATCTAGACAATATCCAGGCTTGGACTCACAGCAGGCAAGTACCATTCATTCCAACAAATGAGATGCAATGACCATCTCCAATAAGAAGGAATTAACCACCATTACTTGAGATTCAAAGGCATTGCCATCACTGAATCTGCAACTATCCACATCCTGGGGGTTAGCATTGACCATAAATTACACTAGATTTACCACATAAACACAGTGACCACAGTAGCAGGTCAGAAGCTAGGAATACTGCAATGAGTAACTCAACTCTTGATTCCCCAAAGCCTGTCCACCATCTCATGCTAATGGAAGATATATTCCTTTTAAATCAGTCATTAGATGTGGATAATCCAGCATTTATTGTCCATCACTGCTTAATTGCTCAGGGAGTAGTTCAGAGCCAACCACATTGCTGCAGTTTTGGAGTTACATGTAGGCCAGACCAGATAAAGGTAGCTGTTTCCTCAAGGGTATTAGTGAACCAGATGGGTGTTTCCCCTAATAATGCTTTCATGGTTGTTAACTCTTAACTCTTAATTCCAGAGCTTTATTAAATTCACAAAATCACTTTCTGCCACAGGTCCCTAAACTTTACCTGAGTCCCTGGGTTAACAGCCTGGCGATAACATCATTAAGCCATCACCTTATTTGCAGTTGAGATGATGAATTAATAACCTTGCCTCTTGGTTAGGTTCGTATAGATTGTGTCACACAATATAAAGAAAGGAAGGAAGTCTTTCTGGTATCTGGGAAAAGATTCAATCGTTACTGAAGATATTTTGTTACATTTGGAATGTTTTAATGGTTCTGTGAGGTGTGCTGTGCTGCTCTACTCAGGTTTTTGTAAACTGCCTTCCTTCTCTCCTGGTTGAGATTTTGTCCAGGACACTGCTTTGGAACTCCCATAATGGAATGGGGGAGTGTTGATTTGAATTCTGAAGATGTGACTTACAGGGATCTGTTCAGTACATGAATCGGGTTCATGGAAAATAAGTAGGAATCATAGAATCCTTATAGTGGGGAATCAGGCCATTTGGCCCATTGAGTCAACACTGACCCTCTGAAGAGCATCCTGTCCAGACTAACCCCCTACCCTACCCCTGTAACCCTGTGTTTTCCCTGGCTAATCCCACCTAGCCTACACATCCCTGGACACTATAGACAATTTAGCATGGCCAATCCACCTAACCTGATCTGGGAGGAGTTCACTAGTTTCAAAAAAGACTGGAAAATAGGATTGGATCTTTGTCCTCAAGACCACTTGCCTGGGAATGGGACAAATCTGACAAGATACTTGGTCCTGATTGCTGGGTGTGTCCATATACATTTGTCACTCAAAGCCCAATTTGCGCTTCTCACATAGCTTTGCCAATTTATGTCAGTTTCCTACTGGCCTCCAACATTGAGAATAATATCAATTCCTGTGTCTACATGTCTCTTCAGAGATTTTCCTCCCCTCTCACCCCATCAACTCCAAAACCCTCTTGCCACTTTCACCCATTTTTGAACATTCCATTCTGTAATCTGGGCATCGATAATCTGCTCTGTAGCTCTACTCTAACAAGCTTTCCAGAACATTCTCCCCAAAATTTCCTCTTTTTCCTTACTGCTCCCCTTTCTCCAAACTGACCAATTTGGCCAAGCTGAATTATATAGTCACCACTCCAACTTCTCCATCCAGTCTCCATGTTCTTTTTGTCGGCTACACGAAAGGCTTACACTGTATTTCTATAGCCACTTTCAAGGATATCTGAAAGAACTCTTTCTCAAGTCACTGTTATAATGCAGGAGACATAGCAGCTCATTTTAGTTGTTGGAAGATACCACAACAAAATAAAATTCAAGGAGAAATGGCCAATTTGTTGTATTCTTATAAAAGGCCATTGGCTTGAAATGGTAACACTTCCTCTCCAAAATGCAGCCAGATTGGCTGATCACTTTAGGCTCTGGCTCAAAAGTCAGTGCAAAAACTCCCTTGTTCTTTGAAGAATGTGCCAATGTGATCTTTTAGGTACACCTGAGAGCGCAGGCAGAGTCACTGGTTAATAACTCATTAGAAAGATGACGCATTTGACAATACAATTTTCCCATAGATTATAGATTCAAATATTTGGCATGTGATGTGGTTTCTTTAAGATAAGACATCACCACAAATAAGATATACTCTGAGTGCTTCTTTCAATGTTAGATCTTATAGCATTTGCAAAGGAAACTGAGTTCTTGTTAAGACAGATGTCACATTACTATATCTCAAATATACATTTAGCCTGGGTTACTGTTACATTACATGCATAGTTGACTGACTAATTAACTGTTGATAGTAACACAAGTGTCACATGATTTTTTTCCAGGTGTCTTCGCAGTATAATGCCTTTGAGATCTATGAAATATTACAGAGTCTTCCAAAGGGCAGCCTGCAAGTATTGGTTAGCACTTGAATGAATGAATGAACAGGCTGCTGACATGAATACAATAACTTCCCAGGAATGAACTATGGCTGTTACCAGCACTGACCCCTGTAAGGGTCAGGGATCAAGGATAGTTGTGGGCAATCGTAGGGAATAACATGACTTGTCAAGAGCAAGTCGGTCAATCACATGGCTCAGGGAGTTCAAGTCCAGACCTGACTGGGCAGACGTACACAAGTGAGGTAAAACTTCATAATGTCAGCTTCATTAGACAGTATTAGTCATGTGCCTTACTCCAACCTCCACCTGTCTCACCCCAGTCTGTTGCACATTCATGACGAGTACCTCAATGAGCATGCTCACCTGCTTTATACAGACATCTTACTATATTCAAAAATATATTTTATCTATAAAAATATATTCATATACACATAGTCACTAAAGCAGTTCAGTTCTGTACAGTCTTAGACTATTGAGATCAAGCATTGCGGTTTGACTCTGACAGTATCAACAACCCAACGGCATTTAATACTTCTGCAACGTATTATGTAATGTACATTTGAGGCACCAGTGTTGGTGGTCTGTTAACTGAATGGACGCCCATTGTGCTTTTGCAAAAAGATCTCAAATGGAGTCCTTTCTCCACTGTGTCCCAGTGAAACCCAATGCAAGCCTGGAGAACAACACCTCTTTTTCTGCTTGTGGACCCTACAGCCTTCTGGACTCAATATTGAGTTCAATAATTTTAGGACCTAAACTCTCCCATGTCCCACCGCCCCCCACCCTACACACTAGGCCTTGTCGCCACATAGCCTGCCATTATACACCCCCTGTTGTTAGTCACTAACAATCCCCATTAGCAACTATTCACCCTCCCAGCCTGATTGTTAGCAATTCCTTTGTCTGTCCAACTGTCTCTCGCTCTCTCTTTGGGCTCTATCCTATCGTTTACTTCCTACGACCCACCCACCTTCTTATTTTTCTGCATATGAACTGACGCTTTCCCAGCCACCATCAGTTCTGAGGAAGGGTCGCCAGGCCTGAAACTTTTACTCTGTTTTCTCCTTCACAGATGCTGCCAGACCTGCTGAGCTTTTCCAGTAACTTTGTTTTTGTTCCTTACCCCCCTGTGCCTTGGCAGCAGTTGCCCCAAGCTTTAGTCTGTTCCTCAGGACTTAGTCCTGGGACTTGGAATATGCCAGCCTACAACACTCAGTCTTTTCGACTGCCTTTCACCAGACACAATGTGTATCCTGGGGAAGAAACCATACAGCACGGAGTCCTGCGCTGTAGAGCTGTTTGGGATGAACCTTGACAAAAACTGCTGCATCCCTCCAGACTTCCTTTGTGAAAGCAAATTCCAGCAGGACATGAGAGACAGTCTCTACCCTCAACACTACCCCGCAGCCACTTTGAGGGCAGTGACACAGAGAATCTGGGCGTACAAGAAGGATCTCACAGGTAGTGCCCTTCACACTAGTAAAGCTATATCTTGGTGCTTGTTGGAAAGTGCTGGCAATGAGGGTACTCTGCCAAATGACTTTGACAGTCTGCTCAGGGATCAATTGGCAGGACCCACCTTCTCCTTTTCCTGCAGGATCTCGAGGGTGCTATGTGCTTACCGCTTCCTGATGGGCTTGTGGTCAAAGGTATTTCTGCTTGTAAATGTTTCCACAAAGGACATGACAGCGAACATTCCAACTACTCAGCAACAAGGTCAGAGACACCCTTTGCAACAGGGGTCAGGCAGGACCTCAATATGTAATGATACTTGGTGGTTGCGTACTGCATCAATTCAGATGAGGATAGGTGAAGGTAAAGGTGAAGTTGACACTGTCTCAGAAGCTGCTCCCTCCTTCAGGGAAGACAGATAACATGAAATGATAGGTCTGAGCAGAGAATGTAATACTGAACTTTGACTCGTCCCTTACTCCCACTAAACATCCCCCACCCTGAGGCTCACAATCTCAGCCTCAATGCCTTTTTCCTTAATTAATGCGACTTTTATCTCAGTTGTGATCACCAATCCCTACTATTAACAGGCAGATAAGCTGCAACAAAATAGCCCCAGAGTGGTTTTGCATTCTGCTTGAACTGGCTCACGTGGAGCAAAATAGCATAATAGTACGCTTCTCATCATCTTTTGATAAATACAGTCATTTAACCAACACAGCTGACAGATGGGAGCAATTTCAAATCATCAGCTTTAGACAGTGCAGCTGTTTTGTTTGAAAGGTCTTGCACATTCTCTCTCTTCCCAGTTCACAAGAAATTGTCAGGATACCAGGACAAATGTAAATCCCATTGCAAGCTCTGTCTGACCATCCAACCTGCAGATGAAAGCAAAACATATTTTGGCAGACCCCATTCTCTGTTTTCGTTTCCTGATTCTACCCAAAGGGAGGTTTATATTCCAGTGGGAGTTTTCTCCAATGTGCCTCTCACTGTATGTGAGTCTGAACAGTGAAAAACTGTCAGCTGTTCAACTGCAAAAGGCATCATAGCACAGCAGGATCCCACACTCATCAGAAGATCGATCGCACATGTGTGGGACCAGATTGGAAATCTCTCCGTTGCAAATAGCCAAATGCAAATAAAAGCAAAATACTGAAGATGCTGGGGATCTGAAATTAGAAACAGAATGCTGTAAATGCTCAGCAGGCTTCTTCAGAAGCAGCATCAGAGCTGAAAAGTGACTGTTTTCCTCTGGCCACCAGATCTGTTAAGTTTCTCCAAGACTTTTGTATTTAAGCTCAAACCAGAATTGGAGTTGGTTGCTTTCCAGATTTGTAGGTAACGGGTAACAGGATCAAACTTCACAGCATTAACAAAACAAAATTGAAAACTGAGCTACAGGAAGAGACATCAGGATGGGTACAGGCTGGGAAGGTGATGGTCCAGTGATATTATCACTAGGCTATCAACACCAAAGAAATGTTTTGGAGGACCCAAGTTTGGATCTTGTCAGATGGTGGAATTTGAATTCAACAAACAATCCAAAATTAAGGGTTTAATGGTGAACAAGGAACCATTGTCAGGAAAAGTTCATCTGTTTCATGTCCTTTAATGTCCTTTAGAGAAGGAAATCTGCTGTCCTTACCTTGTCTGGCCTACACGTGACTTCAGAATTACATCAATGTGGTTGACTCTTAACTGCCTTCTGGACAATAAATGCTGGCGGTGACACTAACATGCCACAAATGAACAAAAAATCTGTAATCAAAAATCATTGTCAAAAAGGTTGATTTTAAGGAGCACCTTGAGAAGAAAAGATTTGCATTTATATAGCGCCTGGGACATAGAGTTTTACAACCAATCACGGGTACCTTCAAACCACATGGGTGTTGATTACCTCGGTTAGCTGGATAGTTGGTTTGAGAGGTGGTGTAGGATCAATTCCCACACTAGCTGAGTTAATCATGAAGGACATTGTGTGTTTATAGAATAGGAAATGGTGGAAGCTGGTACAATTACAACATTTAAAAGGTATCTGGATGGGTATCTGAATAGGAAGGGTTTAGAGGGATTTGGGCCAAATGCTGGCAAATGGGAGTAGATTAATTTAAGATTTCTGGTTGGCATGGACAAGTTGGACTGAAGGATCTGTTTCTATGCTGTATTACTCTACGATTCTCCTTCTCAACCTCTCCCCTTACCTGAGGCATGGTGACCCACGGATTGACTGTGTGGGTTAGTCACCTTTCTCCAATGACAGAATAGGACTATGACGACTTTACCTTACCTTTGAACTGTGATTGTAGTGAAGGAATCACAAGTTGTATACACACAGTGCAAGCTCCCACAAGCAGCAAGATGAATGTGACCAGATACTCAGTTTCAATGAAATAGTTTAAGGGATGACTATTGACCAAGAGATTGGGAATACTTTATCAGTGAACTTTTAAATTCACTTGAAAAGATAGACAGAGGTCTCAGTTTGATGTCTCATTGAAAAACTGACACCTCTGACAATGTGGTGTTGAAGTATTAGCCTTTAGATTTCTGATCATCTTAGTGTTTAAAAGTACAATGCAGATGAAAAAAGTGATTCAGTTCAGAATGACTTATTTCTTGTTCTCTTTCCCCTTAAAGAAAGCTGAAGCACATAAAGATCACCACCATGATTAACCTGTATTTTATATGGGCACAGAGAACAATCCCACTGAGTTTGCCTCTGTTTCTACAGAGTGGAATGGCTATAAAAAGCAGTAACAAATCTGACTCAGATTTGTTTTGGAAAGTAGAGAGGTGGAGCTGCATGGAGTTTAGGCAGTGATTAAAGGATAATCAGTGGCCTGTACCCTGGGGAGAACTCATTTACCCTTAAATTTAAAAAAACTGTAGATGCTGGAAATCTGAAACAGTACTGGAGAAACTCAGTAGGTCTAGCTTCATCAATAGAGTGAAAACAGAGTTAATGTTTCTTGTTCAGTGACAGAGTGGTGAAAAAGGCATTTGGTATGCTGGCCTTTATTGGTCAGTGCATTGAGTAAAGGAGCTGGGATATCATGTTGTGGCCGCACAGGGCATTGTTCAGGCCACTTTTCGAATAATGCATTCATTTCTGGTCACCGTGCGATAGGAAGCAAGTTGTGAAAATTGAAAGGGTTCAGAAAAGACTTACAAGGGTCTTGCAGGGCTTGGGGGCAATATTCCCTGCAGCATTGGAGGCTGAAGGGTGACCTTATAGAAGTTTATAAAATCATGAAGGGAATGGATAGGGTGAATGTCCAAGGTCACTTTTCCCAGGATGGGGGAGTCCAGAATTAGAGGGCATGAGTTTAAGGAGAGAGTGGAAAGATTTAAAAGGGCCCTAAGGGGCAACTTTTTCATGCAGAGGATGGTGCATGTATGGAACCAGCTGCCAGAGGAAGTGGTGGAGGCTGGTACAATTTAACATCTAAAAGACAAATAGATGGGTACATGAATGGGAAGTGTTTAGAGGGATATGGGCCAGATACTGGCAAATGGGGCTAGATTAAGTTGGGATATCTGGTCAGCAAGGACAAGTTGGACTAAAGGCTCTCTTTCCATCTTGTGCATCTCTGACTCTACGATCCTGGAAGAACTCCCCTAATCTTCTTCAAAAAAGTGTCATACTTCACCCAAGGGTAAAAAAAGGACCTCAATTTAACCTTGTGCTGAGAGATGGCATCTCCAGCATAGAAGCACAGCGCTACTAATCACAAGTCACAGCATCCAATCTAAATTCATGGTCAAATGATACTTATCAGCTTGACATTTATTCCCAATGTCCTTTATCTATTTTAAATGGCCCAGAAGAATGAGTTTACATATGTCACTAATGACAACTTCCAGCCTATTAATCATTACTCAAGTGGTAAATGTAATAAATGTGGCAGCTAATGTGTTAGATGAAGATTGCAGGGATAATTGTTGACAGGTGTTCTCCTTTAAATAATGCGCTTGAATTTTTACACTCAGCTGGCCATGATGAAAGGGGGCACAGTAGCTGCAAAGGATACAATGGGAAGGTGCACTATGGCTGCAACAGTGGTGGCTCAGTGGTTAGCTCTGCTGCCTTAGAGCACTAATGGCCCCAGGTTTGTTTCCACCCTTGGGTGACTGTCTGTCTTGAGCTTGTACGTTCTATCCGTGTCTGTTTGTGTTTCCTCCAGGTGCTTCAGTTATCTCCCACAGTCCAAAGATATGCAGGTTAGGTGGATTGGCCGTGGCAAATGCAGGGATGGGGTAGGACGTTCTTCAGAGGGTTGGTCCAGACTCAATGGGCCGAATGGCATCTATCTCCACTGTATGGCTTCTAGGAGAAGAATGAAATAGTGTTATGATTCCCCAGCAACAAGTTGGAAGTCCTGGTGGACAGGATGATGCAAAGGAGGGGACTGTCCTTCTCTCAGAGGAACAACTGAGGAGGCCATACCACGAGACCATGGCAGCATGGTCCAAAGTCAACCCCAGGTTAGTGTCTTGGCTCTAGATGGATGGCCAGCAGCGCCACAAGGTCATTGGTTTCCTCAGACTCACTCTCTGCTACTGTACCCAGCTCCCACCAAGTCCCATGATCTACCAATCTCTAATGCATAGAACACTTTCTCTTTCACACTCAAACTCCCACACCATTAACCCTACTTAACCTCAGGTCAAAGAGTTCAGGCAACAGTGAGATAGATTCCTGTCTGCAAAGTCCTTCCAGCTCTGACAGAACATCAGCTCACTAAGGAGAGGTGACCTCCATTTAGGTGGTAGCCTTCATGTGAAAGAGGACAATTCCAGTGACAGTCAAACACCAGTGTGACTGCAATATCTTAATAGCCAGCCTGGTACCAAAAATTAATCACAAAAAGCTGACATCCAAATTCAGCCAACAATAGGGAAGGCAAATGGAATGTCGACCTTTATTTTTCAAAGGAGTAGAGTATAAGGGCAGGGAGGTTTTTGCTAAAACTAATCAAGGCACTGGTCACATCACAGCTGGAATACTGTGAACAGTTTGGGCCCCTAAGGAAAGATATATGGATATTGGAGCCAGTCTAGAGAATGTTGTCCAGGCTGATACCAGGTTTGGATCATTTGAAGAGAGTGAGTAGATTGGGCCTATGCACATTGTCTATACAGAAGGGGGAGAGCTGATTTTACTGAATCAAATAAGATTCACAACGTAGGTGTAGAAAGGTGGTTTTCACTTGTGGAGAGTCTATAATTAGAGGGCTTAATCACAGAATAAAGGATCACACATTTTAGCCAGAGATACAGAGGAACACTTTCCCTCAGAGGGGAATAAATCTGTGAAATTCTTTACTGGGGAGGGCTGTCGAGGCTGGATCATTAAGTATATTGAAGACTGAGATAGATGGAATTTAATCAGTGGGAGAATTGAGGGTTATTGGGAAAAGGCAGGAAAGTGGAGTTGAGGGTTATCAGATCAGACACGATCTCACTGAATGATGGGGCAGACTTGATGGGCTGAATGGCCTACTTCTGCTTCTACATTTTCTAGTTTTACCTTATTGTGAGTGGGAAGCCAGAGACAGTCCACCCTTGGGGGATGTCTAAACTATCAAGGCATAGTCCCAACATGGGTCCCCAACATTTTCTCAGCGCTTCACACCCATGCACCCTGCCACCTTCCCCTGCCAACCTCCAAGCCCAATAACACAGCACTGCAAAATTCCACCACATCACATTCACATATTGTATCCTGCCAGATGATCAGTCCCCACAAACCAAAGTAATTGCCTGCCTCTCATACCCTGGTAACTAACAAACAGTGGATGTAGCAGCATGGATCTTCCCCTTAGTTCATAGCAACTTTAGAAAATGCAATTGAAACGTCTTCTTTACAAGAGTGATGGTACCCAAAGTCACATTGCTTTGTTACATTGACCCAACCATCTGTCCTTCTCTATCTCACGGTTGGATTGACAAATTTGAAAGCTTTTTATCTTGGAATCTAACAATGGGCATTAAATTGCAAGAATTTACAGACAAGCTCCTTGTGCAAGAAAGTGGTAGTTTAAAGATTATCGGGGAAGAAAGAAGGGTGGGTACTTAGAGCATGGATTAACTCTTGTGATTTTGAAGAATCACTTACTATGCCATTCCTTTTCCCTTTAAGCGCGGCACTATTGGCCTTCCTGCCTTGGGAGTGCATTCCTAAACCCACTCAAGAGGGTGACTGTAAAATCTGGACCATCCCTTTAGTATTGTATCCCCAAGCGGGTGCTGCACTCCCCAGGAGCGCATTTATTGAGGTCAGATGGCAATCAGAGATCCTATCTGCCCTCTGTTGGGTGTGAACAATCCAATAGCATTACTTGAAGAGTTGAGGCCTCTTGGTGTTCTGATCAATGTAAACCATCTAACTAACACTGCAAGAATAGATTTGCTGTTTATCATCAGATCTCAGTGCATACTGATTGGCTGCTACGTGACTTACATCGCAACAGTTCCACTTGGGAATTAACCCTTTATTGACTTATGGCCCCCTGGGCTGTCCTGAGATCAAGAATCCCTACAGTATGGGAGCAGGCCATTCGGCCCATTCAAGTTCACACTGACCCTCCAAAGATCAACCCCCACAGACCCATCCCCACCTACCCTATCCCTGTAACCCTGCATTGTCCCACAATAAAACCACTTAGCCTGCACATCAATGGACACAATGGGCAAGTTAGCGCGGCCAATCCACCTTAACCTGCACACCTTCAGGAAACCAGGTCACTCGGAGGAAATGCATGCAGACACAGAGAGAATATTCAAACTCCACACAGACAGTCACCCGAGGGTGGAATTGAACACAGATCCCTGACTCTGTGAGGCAGCAGTTCTAATCAACTGAACCACTGTGCTGAAATCATGAAAGCTTCCACAAGGTTTTTGCAATAACTGATTGAACAAATGTAGACATAAATATCAAAGATTGAAGCAGGAGTAGGCCATTCGACCCCTTGATCCTATGCTGCCATTGAATGTGATCATGGCCGATTGAGCTCTATGCCCTCAACCCATCCACTCCTCCATATCCCCTGATCCCTTCAGCTACAAGAACTTTATATCTAACACCTTGAAATCACAATGTTTTCACCTCAATCACTTTGTGGTAATGAATTCCTTGGGCTCACCCCTCTCTGGATGAAGAAATTTCTCTTCATCTCAGACATAAAATGTTTACTCCTTATCCTTAAACTAAGGTCCCTGTTTCTATCATTAGGAACATCCTTCCTTCATATAACCTGTCTGGATCTGTTAAAGTCTGATAGGTTTCTCTGAGGCAGTTTGAATTGTCTGCAAACTTAATCATGCTGTCCCCTAATTTCTGCTATTTTAGTCTAAGTTGTAACCTTGATCATTGGATAACAGAGCAATAGCAAACCTAATTCCTTCTGTGTAGAAATAATCTAAAAGCACTTCACGCAGGTGTGAAAAGAATGATGGGCAAAAGTGGAGCAGTTCAGAAGGGTGCCTGAAAGCAACAGGTGAATACGTTCATAGATTTTGGATAATAAAATGTGAGGCTGGATGAACACAGCAGGCCCAGCAGCATCTCAGGAGCACAAAAGCTGACGTTTTGGGCCTAGACCCTTCATCAGAGAGGGGGATGGGGTGAGGGTTCTGGAATAAATAGGGAGAGAGGGGGAGGCGGACCGAAGATGGAGAGAAAAGAAGATAGGTGGAGAGGAGAGTATAGGTGGGGAGGTAGGGAGGGATAGGTCAGTCCAGGGAAGACGGACAGGTCAAGGAGGTGGGATGAGGTTAGTAGGTAGGAGATGGAGGTGCGGCTTGGGGTGGGAGGAAGGGTTGGGTGAGAGGAAGAACAGGTTAGGGAGGCAGAGACAGGTTGGACTGGTTTTGGGATGCAGTGGGTGGAGGGGAAGAGCTGGGCTGGTTGTGTGGTGCAGTGGTGGGAGGGGACGAACTGGGCTGGTTTTGGGATGCGGTGGGGGAAGGGGAGATTTTGAAGCTCGAGAAGTCCACATTGATACCATTAGGCTGCAGGGTTCCCAAGCGGAATATGAGTTGCTGTTCCTGCAACCTTCGGGTGGCATCATTGTGGCACTGCAGGAGGCCCATGATGGACACGTCATCTAAAGAATGGGAGGGGGAGTGGAAATGGTTTGCGACTGGGAGGTGCAGTTGTTTATTGCGAACCGAGCAGAGGTGTTCTGCAAAGCGGTCCCCAAGCCTCCGCTTGGTTTCCCCAATGTAGAGGAAGCCACACCGGGTACAATGGATACAGTATACCACATTGGCAGATGTGCAGGTGAACCTCTACTTAATGTGGAATGTCATCTTGGGGCCTGGGATAGGGGTGAGGGAGGAGGTGTGGGGGCAAGTGTAGCATTTCCTGCGGTTGCAGGGGAAGGTGCCAGGTGTGGTGGGGTTGGAGGGCAGTGTGGAGCGAACAAGGGAGTCACGGAGAGAGTGGTCTCTCCGGAAAGCAGACAAGGGTGGGGATGGAAAAATGTCTTGGGTGGTGGGGTCGAATTGTAGATGGCGGAAGTGTCGGAGGATGATGCGTTGTATCCGGAGGTTGGTGGGGTGGTGTGTGAGAACGAGGGGGATCCTCTTTGGGTGGTTGTGGCGGGGGCAGGGTGTGAGGGATGTGTTGCGGGAAATATGGGAGATGCGGTCAAGGGCGTTCTCGACCACTGCGGGGGGAAGTTGCGGTCCTTGAAGAATTTGGACATCTCCGATGTGCGGGAGTGGAATACCTCATCGTGAGAGCAGATGCGGCGGAGGCGGAGGAATTGGGAATAGGGGATGGAATTTCTGCAGGAGGGTGGGTGGGAGGAGGTGTATTCTAGGTAGCTGTGGGAGTCGGTAGGCTTGAAATGGACATCAGTTACAAGCTGGTTGCCTGAGATGGAGACTGAGAGGTCCAGTAAGGTGAGGGATGGGTTGGAGATGGCCCAGGTGAACTGAAGGTTGGGGTGGAAGGTGTTGGTGAAGTGGATGAACTGTTCGAGCTCCTCTGGGGAGCAAGAGGCGGCGCCGATACAGTCATCAATGTACCGGAGGAAGAGGTGGGGTTTGGGGCCTGTGTAGGTGCGGAAGAGGGACTGCTCCAAGTAACCTACAAAGAGGCAGGCATAGCTGGGGCCCATGCGGGTGCCCATGGCCACCCCCTTTGTCTGTAGGAAGTGGGAGGAATCAAAAGAGAATTTGTTGAGGGTGAGGACGAGTTCGGCTAGGCGGATGAGGGTGTCGGTGGAGGGGGACTGGTCGGGCCTGCGGGACAGGAAGAAGCGGAGGGCCTTGAGGCCATCTCCATGCGGAATACAGGTGTATAGGGTCTGGACGTCCATGGTGAAAATGAGGTGTTGGGAGCCAGGAAATTGGAAGTCCTGGAGGAGGTGGAGGACGTGGGTGGTGTCACGGACGTAGGTAGGGAGTTCCTGGACCAAAGGGGAGAAAATGGAGTCCAGATAGGTTTAGATGAGTTCGGTGGGGCAGGAACAGGCTGAGACAATGGGTCGACCAGGGCAGGCAGGTTTGTGGATTTTGGGAAGGAGATAGAAACGGGCCGTGCGGGGTTGGGGAACAATGAGGTTGGAGGCCTCTCTCCCTATTTATTCCAGAACCCTCACCCCATCCCCCTCTCTGATGAAGGATCTAGGCCCGAAACATCAGTTTTCGCGCTCCTGAGATGCTGCTGGGCCTGCTGTGTTCATCCAGCCTCACATTTTATTATCTTGGATTCTCCAGCATCTGCAGTTCCCATTATCACTCATAGATTTTGGAGATGGGGGCGCAGAATACAGAACAGTACTATCAGTGCTGAGGAAAACTGCAGCCCAAAACTGATTAAATGTGGAGCTGGATGAACACAGCAGGCCAAGCAGCATCTCAGGAGCACAAAAGCTGACGTTTCGGACCTAGACCCTTCATCAGAAACCTGAAATGTCAGCTTTTGTGCTCCTAAGATGCTGCTTGGCCTGCTGTGTTCATCCAGCTCCACACTTTTTTACCTCGGATTCTCCAGCATCTGCAGTTCCCATTATCTCTCCCAAAACTGATTAGCCATATGGTATCAATGTGGACTTCACCAGTTTCAAAATCTCCCCTTCCCCTACTGCATCCCTAAACCAGCCCAGTTCATCCCCTCCCCCCACTGCACCACACAACCAGCCCAGCTCTTCCCCCCAACCTACTGCATCCCAAAACCAGTCCAACCTGTCTCTGCCTCCCTAACCGGTTCTTCCTCTCACCCATCCCTTCCTCCCACCCCAAGCCGCACCCCCAGCTACCTACTAACCTCATCCCACCTCCTTGACCTGTCCGTCTTCCCGGGACTGACCTATCCCCTCCCTACCTCCCCACCTACACTCTCTCCACCTATCTTCTTTACTCTCCATCTTCGGTCCGCCTCCCCCTCTCTCCCTATTTATTCCAGTTCCCTCCCCCCATCTCCCTCTCTGATGAAGGGTCTAGGCCCGAAACGTCAGCTTTTGTGCTCCTGAGATGCTGCTTGGCCTGCTGTGTTCATCCAGCCTCACATTTTATTATCTTGGAATCTCCAGCATCTGCAGTTCCCATTATCTCAGTCACTTTAACCCTTCATTTGAAAGGTTCAAGACAGTAGAGCAGGGAAGGAGAGAGTTGATATGCCTTTGAACAGATTACAAGGAAAGAAACCTCCAAAAATGTGTTTCACAGCCTGTGGACAGGCATCAAACACAAGACAGGGACAGCACAGGGTTAGATACAGTTATTGTAAAAATCCATCTGGTTCACTAAATCCTTTAGGGAAGGAAATCTGCTGTCCTTATTGGTCTGGCCAGGATGTGACTCCAGACCCACAGCAGTGGGGTTAATTCTTTACTGCCCTCTGAAATGGCTGGGCACGTAACAAGGGCAATTAGGGATGGGCAATAAGTACTGGCCTTGCCAGTGACACCCAAATTCCAAGTGAGAATGAAACAAAAACAAAAGGAAAACTTTGTGAATCAATACATAAACCTCTGCATAGAGTCCTGGGGGCTACACTTATTGAAGAGATTAAAGCTTTGACGAGAACATGGAGGTGATATAGATGAATGTCACAAAGAAACAGGCACTTCACTTACAGGGACAGCCTACAGCCAGCCTGTAATTGTTCTCTGTAGGGCAGACTTTAAATAGTGCCTTTGAAATTAAAAGGAGCTTTGTAAGTGGATGACAGATCTGTTACTACTAGAGGGAGAGTCAGTAATAAGAGAATGTAGATTCAAGATAATTGGTCAAAGTAGCTGGAATGAAGTGGAGAGTTTTTCCTCACTCAGCCAGTTATGATGTGAAGAGAGCTCAAATGGCAATTAGAAAATGGTTCAATAGTAACTTTCCAAGCAGAATTGGAAATATATTTACAAAGAAAGTTAACAAGAGCAGGGGAGAAGGACTATGTTGAACACCTTTGTCAAAGAGCGATAATACTAGTAATTCAATCCTTGCATTGGGTGACTGTCTGTGTGGGGTTTGCAGATTCTCCCTGTATTTGTTTGGGTTTCCTTTGGGTGCTTCTGTTTCCTAACACAGTCCAAAGATATCCAGGTTAGGTGAATTGGCCATGCTACATTGTCCTAGATGAGGTGGACGAGTTTGTGTGGAATGCTCTGAGGTTCAGTCTGGACCTGTTGGGCTGAAGGGCCTGTTACCACACTGTAGGGATTCTACCTACTGATTATTGAAGAGGGGGTTAATGATCATGTCCCATACCGGACTGGTCCAGCAGCATTCCGTCTCAGTTTTCAGATCAAACTGGGTTACGGTCAAGAGACTAAAATCATGTTTTGTTTTCAAATCACATCTGATGATCCATAAGAATGAAAGGGATTAATGTGGAGTTAAGTTCCACAATGAATACAGTTATATATCCTAATTACACAGATCACTTAGGAAAGTACCTTCATGTAAATTGTGATGCTTGAGCGACTCAGCGCTAGAGACCACAGACCTGCAAATAAACGGAAGTGGTTTTCTTTTAAAAAAGATGACTTACACCAAGGGGAGGCACTGGCCTACTAGTATTATTGTTGGACTATTAAATCAGAGCCCAAGTAATCTTTGAATCCTGCCACAGCAAATGAGGGAAATCTGGAATTTAGAGCCTAATGATAACTGTGAAATCATTGTTGTTTGTCTGAAAAACTGACCTGGTTCACTCAGGGTAAGAACTGCAGATGCTGGAGTCAGAGATAACAGAGTGGAGCTGGAGGAACGTAGCAGGCCAGGCAGCATCAGAGGAGGAGGAAAGCTGACGTTTCGGTTCAGGTCCTTCTGGTTTCTGAAGAAGGGTCTTGACCCGAAACGTCAACTTTCCTGCTCCTCTGATGCTGCCTGGCCTGCTACGTTCCTCCAGCTCCACACTGTATTATCCCTGGTTCACTAATGTCCTCTAGGGAAGGAAACTGCCATCCTTACCTGGTCTGGCCTACATGTGACTCCAGACTCTCAGCAATGTGGTTGGCTCTTAGCTGTCCTCTGGGAAAAAGGAAAGAAAAGGGTTGACTTACTTTCTTTCTTTTATTTACTGAGGCTCTGGCTCCCACTCCAATACATTAGGGGCATAATGCTATCATTGAGTGTTTTATTGTGCGATTGGATGAAGCACTCCGTTTGGGAAACAGTAGTTGCAGGAATGAGAAATTTCAGTGATGAGGATAGATTGAAGCTGGGACTGTTCTCCTCGGAGAGAAGGAGGCTGACAGGAAACCTGATAGACGTATCCAAAATTGCAGGCTGGCTGGATAGGGAGGAGCTCCTCCCACTTGTAAAACAAACAAGAACAAGAGAGGGGCACAGATTTAAAGTGATGTGCAAATGGAGCAAGGTTGACATGAGAAAAAACTTGCACACAGTGAGTAGTTAGGGTCTGGATTGCGCTGCCTGGCGATGTGGTGGTTCAGTTGAGGCACTCAAAAGGGCCAGTGGATGATTATTTGGGTTGTAATGGTGTGCAGAATATTGGGAAAAGGCAAGAGATTTGCACTCGGTAATTGAATCAGGCAGGCACGATGGGCTGAATGGCATCCCACACATTAACAGTTCTATGATTCTGGGTTTCAGGCAGACTAGTCAGCGATAAGGCTAAGTCAAGACTGTCTTCAGGCTAAGACTTTAATGTCACTATACTTATTAGAGAGTAATACTAAATTCTGCTATACATGGTAATCATAGAAATGCCATGCTCTAACTGATAGCTGTATTATTAAGGACTGAACTATCACCTTTGAGTGTTCATATCTATACCGTTCTCATCCAATGCAGCCTGGTCCAGCAGTGTTTATTTGGCCTGACTCTGCCCAGATGGTTATTTATGCTCAGTCAGGTGCAGCTCTATGACATCATCACACATTTTCTCCAGGGTCCTGAAGACCTCGCAGCAACAGGCGCTCCTGAAACAGTTGAAGCTCTTTTTCACTCAGTGCTCCCATTAAATGCAGGATTCATAGAAAGGGAGAATAGATTTCAGAAAGGACAAGTGAATGTTTGAGCATTGCCAGCTAACAGCTGAAACAAAAGTGCTACCCAAACCAGAGAGCTCTGATAATTATACATTTCTCTCTAACGATGTAGATAGACTGGGAATTAGCCCCTTGTGAATATATTTTCATTATAATCAGGGCAATTAATGATACAAGAACCTGCACTGAAAATTATAGACTTGCTCTATTACAACCATTTCCTAATGCGGAAATTCTGTAGTTATACATTTAAAAACACATCAAATTGCAAGAGGCTTGCCCTCATTTGTTAAATGCTACAGATATGAACACTGAATGAAAACAAAATGATTGCCAACAAAAAAAAACACAACTTCAAAAAGAACGCCAAACCCAATGTACTATACATTTAGTTCCTGCAGTCTGGTCATTGGTGAGCTGGAGGACAATGCAACCAATCTGACGACAGCAAACTCTGCAGCCAGCAATCTGAAAATGGCCAAATGATCTCATCTCCACAACTAGTATCACCGAAACAATATTGGCCAGGGTTTTGCCGCTGCTCTTCTTTTGTGTCCTGCTGTAAGGTCCTTCACAAGGACAGCTGAGGCTTCAGTTTTATACCTCATCAAAAAAACTGCACATCTACTAATGCAGCACTCCCACACTGGGATCTCAAAGTTAGACTTTTGTACGCGGGCTACTTATTAACTCTCAACCTACTGGGTCATATTAATGCATACTATCAACTGAGCCACAGTCAGCACTGTTTAATTGAATGGGTTGTTATGCCCGTCGCTGGTTTCTCTCTATCATTGCTGCCAGTTACTGGCACACAGTTGACTTCTGGTCAAGGTCTGACAGGATGAAACATGTGCCAACTGCTGATATCACTATAAAGATTGGTTCACACACGAACCCCCTTTTCCAACGCAAAGCTCCCAATCACCTGAATATCTCAACCTCCCTCTTGACTTAACATTTGTCTCAAATCCAACTCTTTGGATGGGTTTTGCATTTCCTGTGTCCTAATTTCACCCTCCAAAGACTATTCCCATGTCTGTCCCTATTGATAAATTACCTTGGCACCTATTCATATTCAAAGTGCTTTCTAGTGGAAAAAGCATTTCATGTTTCACTCTCAAGGTTCCGAATAAGATATTCCTAATCTATACTGATATAATTGCTCCATGTATATTAATCCAAGGGAACTCATTCAGGTGAAATATTTGCCAATTGTTGGAAAAACCCATCTGGTTCACACATAGGAATGAAACTGGTGCCTTTACCTGATCTGGCCTACATGTGACTCCAGATTGCACAAAGAAACCAACTCCGCGAGCCACATTTAACCTGATAGCTCTGGAGTACCATTAGTTTCAATTATAAGCATCTGTGGTTTAGCTGCAAGACTCAACATGCCTTCGGAGTTTCTTTGAACAGGGCTGGTCACCATTTCCTATGAAACTATGGATGTTTGCAAGGCAACTATCAGTTCCGAGATAAAGGTTTCTCTGGCAAATGCAAATATAGTTTCATACAAACATAAAGAACAGCTTAAAGGAATGTTCCCATGGCCCGAAACCAGCACTTGTTGACGTATTCACGGACAGTAAGGCTGCCGACAGCAATGATTCACAGTGTCGCTTTCCAAGGGAAAAAGAAATAGGCTCCTGCTGTCATGCTATTTATTTAGCTCTGTTAGGTTTGAATCGTGTTTATGTTCTCAGTAAATTCATCATTTAGTGCAACTACGGTGAATAATGCACAGCTTCACAATGTATTAAACTGCCATAGAACCTTGCCCCTCCCCTGGAGGGACTGACCCTTGCCATACTATCTGAAGGCACTGACCTCTGCTCTCTTCCCTGAAAGAACTGAACCTTGCCCCTCACCTGAAGATGCCAACTCTTGCCCCTTCACCTGAAGACTCCAACCTCTATGAAATAGCTCCACGGAGGCCGGTATCCTGCCACCAAGTCACCCTTTATTTACACATAGACAGTCCTTGCCACTGATCGAGCTATTCAGAGAAAGCAGGATGTCTGACACTCCTCTTTACATCTGTCAGCCAGGGCTCCCTGATGGACCATATTAACATCCTCAATCAAGGAATTCATTTTGTGTGAAGTCCACCTGGCTGATCTCACTACAATCACTACTTCCCTCCCTCTCTGAGTCTGACGTCATAGACTGATCCTTTTTCTTGTAATGCCTCGTGGGGTGTTTTAGCATTGGGTCAGGTTCTGTGTCACCAGGCCCTAACCCTAACCTTAACCCCAACCCCAACCCTAACCCAGATGTCAATATCAATTTCCATCAGAACTGGGTGACCATTGAACCAGATGTTAATTTTGATTTGTTCTGATTTGGTTGTTGCTAAGCAATTTAAATATTCCAAACCAGATGTATATTAACTCTCCAGGGGTGCACTCTCCTGGATACTGACCTATGAGTTTTCTTAATGCATTGGATCGAGTAGGTCTCCTTGCCTGCCTCATAGGCCAACAGCAACTACAATGGCCTGCTGGCTTGGATCCTTGCATGGTTGTATCATTAATTCTACATACCAAAGTGTCTCTCAGCAACTCATTAAGGCTTAACAAAAGTCACATGCCTCTGCCAGTTTCTTAACCTAGTCAAAAATCCAGACAAAGCTTCTCATGATTCTCAAATTGCCAAGTGAAAACCATATTATCTCAGAATTTGAGGAGGCTTGGGATCATAATGTTCCTCAACTAAATCCAACAAGTTTTGAATGGTTTAGTGTCTGGTGGCTGAGGGAAAGAGAAGATCCCAATAACCAAAAAGGCTGTGGGTCCACAAGCTTTCAGGAGAGTTATTTGTTGCTTTTCATCTGCCCCAATGTCATTTGCCTGGAAAAAGTAATACATCCTTTCCGTGAACTATTAGAGGGACCCTGGCAGAGTGGAGAAGGACATTAATCCTCCTCCTGCAGTCTCTGAGGGGAATTGAAGGAAATTTTGTTTCATCCAGAGGGTCTGGAACTCACTTCCTAAAACAATGGGAGCAGCAGAAACTATTATTGCATTCACCCAAATAGAGCCACGGACAGGTAAGTGGAATCAGCCTGTGCCCTTCTTTCTCAGCCAACACAGACACAAACAGGTTGAACAGCCTCTCCCTGTGTTGTAAATTTTCCATACTTCAGTGAAGCCTCTTGGAAAATTTTATACGAGGAGAAAGGTGCTATGTAAATACAGGTAATTGTTCTAAGTGGTTCAAGTCTGCAGTCAGCTGCAAAGATACCAAATGTGCCATGAGGGGGAGCTCTCGAACTGTAGCCTGTAACAAGTGTACTCAGAGATTTGGGACAAATGGTCAACTTAGCAAGGTAACTTTTGGCGAGATAAGCTGTTTTTCTCCTCCTTTCCCTGGTGCCTTCTATCAGCGAGTTCAGTGATGGCACATCATTTTTGGAAAAGCTTTGGCAATGCAAATTAGTATCAGAGATGAGATGTTCGATTGCTGTTATTCATCTGGGCTTGGTTTTCTTGTCGATGAGTTGGCTCCTTTACATTGAGCTCCAAAGATTGATGTTGCAGAAGATGAATCCCAGGCACGGGTTTGGCAGATGTGTCACTGGGCTAGTAAGCCAGGGTCTGGTTAGTGGTCAGTTGGTTGGATAGCAGGTTTGTGATGGGCATGGGCTCATCTCCCACACCCAGCTGAGATTACCACAAAGGGGCACACTTTCTCAACCTCTCCCCTTACATTTGGCATGGTGACCCTCAGGTCTCTCTCTCTAACAAAAGAATAGTCCTATAATCTGGTAAGCCAGTCATGACTTTACCTTTACCAGTCTTAACCTGACAATGGCAGGAATATAAATTATTTTAATAAATCAGGATAGCTAGTCTCAGTCACAGTGTACACAAAACTATCATTGACTGTTGTTAAATTGGTTCAGTATCACCTTCAGGAAAGGAGATCCATCCTTTCCTGGCCTGGCCTACACATGACTCCAGACCAACAGTGATCTAGGTGACTCTGAGCAGCCACCTGACATGGTCTAGCAGGCCACTCAGTCCATCATTTCCTGTGCTGGCTCTCTGAAATAACACCTTAGCCCCACCTTCTGGTTTTTTGACCACAAGCTTCTAAAGTTCTCGTCCTCGGATACCTGTCAAACTCCTTTTTAAGAATCTTTACGGAATTAGTTTCAGGTTGGCTGTGCCAGGTCCCGATGGAATGAAAATATTTCTCCAAATGTGACCTCCAAATTTTGCACCAATGATTTTAAACCCATAGAGTCTTGGGGTTTTACAGACTCTTCGGTCCAACTCATCCATGCCAACCAGGTATCCTCAATAGACCTAGTTGCATTTATCAATATTTGGTCCATATCCTGCTAAACCCTTCCTATTCATTTGCCCATCCAGGTGTCTTTAAAAGTAATTGTACCCTCCTCTACCGCTTCCTCTGGTAGCTCATTCCATAATGACACCACCTTCTGTGTGAAAAAGTTACCCCTTGGGTCCCTTTTAAATCTTTCCCCTCTCACCTTAAACCCATGCCCTCCAGTTTTGGACTCCCTTACCCTGGGGATAAAACCTTGGTTATTCGCCCAATCCATGCCCCTCATGATTTTCCAAATCTTAAAAAGGTGAGCCCTCAAGTGCACTTGAGAGAAGGAATAGTTTGTCTCCAGCCATTCTACCAAACCCTCTCATCATTTTGAAGCCTCCAGAAGGTCACAGAATCACAGAATTGTGGCTGTGCAGAAGGAGGCCAATTGGCCCATCATATTGGAACTGACTCTTCAAATGAGCCACACTACCTAGTGCCAGTCTCCTGTCTTTACCCCAATACCCTTCCACTTTATTTCTCTCCAAATAATCATTCAACGCCCGCTTGAATGTTTCAATTGATCCTGCCTCCATCACATTTCCAGCCCTATATACTCACTGACTGAAGCAGTTATTTTGACATTGACTTTGCTTCGTTTGCACATCACTTCAAATCCATTCCCTCTCATCCTTTGTCCTTCTAGAATTGGAAATGGCTTGACTCTCTCTACTCTGTCAAACCTGCTCACGGGTTTTGAAAACCTCCAACAAATCTTCTCTCGGCATTGCTGCTGAGGAGTGAAATACTAAGTTCTCCAAGCTATCCTCGGAGCCATTTGGGAACAGTACGGTGGCTCAGTGGTTCGCACTGTTGCCTTACAGCTTCAGGGACCCAGGTTCAATTCCACCCTCGGGTGACTGTCTGTGTGGAGTTTGCATGTACTCCTCCTGTCTGTGAGGGTTTCCTCCCACAGTCCAAAGATGTGCAGGGTAGGTGAATTGGCCATGCTAAATTGCCCATAGCATCTAAGGATGTTTAGATGAGGTGTGTTAGACATGGGCAAATGCAGGGTTAGGGGTAAGGAGTTGGTGTGGGATGCTGTTCAGAGGGGCAGTGTGGACAAGTTGTGCTGCATGGTCTGTTTCCACACTGCAGGGATTCTATGAACCAAGGGTTCTTATCTCCAGAACCATTTTATTAAACCTCATTGCATCACCCCTTAATGCTTTCTGTTCCAAAGGGAGTTGCCTGAAGTTTTCGATCTCCTCTCATGACTGAAGTCCTTTATCCCTGACAATCTGTTCTATACCCTTTCCAAGCTCTTTCCATCTTTCTTGAAATATGGTTCTCAGCATTGTCAGTCTTGCAGCTCTCAGTCAGGCCCTCCGCTAGGGATGGGATTTGATGCCCAATTCAAATCCCTCAGGCAACACATCTTGTCACAGCTCATCAATTCTGGGACACTCCCTTGTGCCCACTGCCTGTCTCTTAGCTCCTAACCAACTAGTAATCTATGTCACAGGATGACCTTTATTCCACCAGGAACTGGGAGACCGTGGGATCAAGTTGGCGAGCTGCCATAATTTGGCCACACTCACCATGACTAGCCATGCTCTGCTTATGCTGTAGACTCACATGTCAGGGAGGTGATGGTCTAGTGGTGTTACCACTAGACTGCTAATCCAGAGGCACAGGTGATGTCTTGGGGACCTGGTATTGAATCCCACCATGGCAGATGGTGAAAGTTGAATTCAATAAAAATCTGGAATTAAGAGCCTAATGACGCTGAGTGTCAGGAAAAATCCATCCTTACCTGGTCTGGCCTACATGTGACTACAGACCAGCACCAACATGGTTGACACTTAACTGCCGTCTGGGCAATGAGGGATTGGCAATAAATGTTGGTCTAGCCAGTGACGCTCACATCCTGCAACAGAATAAAAAAGAAATTACCTCGGTAACACCCTCCCCCAGAAATCCCTCACAGAAAATGCAGCACCCAAGAAAATCCCTGGATTCATCATAAATCACATTGAAGATTGACTTTCTCTGTCATTTCTATTAGTGGACTGTAATGCTATAACACTGCTGACTATCGCACCAGAGGAAGCAAAGTCAAACGCAGTCCATGTGATGACAGTCAGATCTATTTTTAATAATCTGATATTACTGTAACTAAAGGACAGTATGTCCCAGCAAAGGTCAAACTCTGGGACAGTGCACACGTAGCCGTGGGAGCTAGTTCCCTGTCCTTTGTATCTTGTACCTGTTGCAGGAAGCAAAGGTAAGTAGCTCTTCGAACAGAAAATCATTTAAATGAGTTGCTAATGTTATGTGCTAATAGAGCAGCAAAGTAAGAAGGAGCAATTGCTATTTGCTAAGCAATATCTATTTGCTAAGATATTTCAGGAGTAGGTGATGTTTCAACGTCAGTGACAGTCTGCTTTGAGGTTTGGATATCTAGCACTCCCCAGATAGTCACAAATCTGGTGTAGTTTTTCTCCGTTTTAACATAGCATGGGGCTCAGACAATCCACTTTCCCATTACCCACTCTCTAGACAATCCTGCTCGAGTCTACGCAGGCCTCAAAGTATAGCTTTCCACCAACTAGAAAACTGTACAAATGATTCACAGCTGGGGACTGCTTTTTATTCATTCAGGGATGTGGGCATTGCTGGCTAGGCTAGGATTTATTGCCCATCCCTTATTGCCCTTGAGAAGGTGATAGAAGCTGGCTTCTTCAACCACTGCAGTCCACTTGTGTAGATGCAAAACCTGTCCAGCTCAATTGTATCCTTTAGGGAAGGAAATCAGCCATTCTTGACTGGTCTGGCCCATATGTGACTCCAGACCATGTGTGATTGACTCTTAGCTGTCCACTGGGCAATTAGGAATGAGCGGTAACTGCTGATCTCACCCGTGACACCCACATCCTGAGAACAAAAATAAAAGAAGGAACAAAAACAAAGTTGCTGGAAAAGCTCAGCAGGTCTGGCAGCATCTGTGAAGGAAAAAAACAGAGTTAACGCTTCAAGTCCAGTGACCCTTCCTCAGAACTGATGGTGGCTGGGAAAACGTCAGTTTATGTGCAGAAAATAGGGAGGTGGGTGGGGTAGGGAGTAAATGATAGGATAGAGCTCAAAGTGAGAGAAAGACAGTTGGACAGACAGAGGAGTTGCCAATGATCGGGCTAGGAGGGTGAATAGTTGCTAATGGGGACTGTTAGTGACTAACAACAGGGAGTGTGTAATGGCAGGCTATGTGGTGACAAGGACTGGTGTGTGGGGTGGGGGGCGGTGGGACATGGGAGAGTTTAGGCCCTAAAATTATTGAACTCAATATTGAGTCTGGAGGGCTGTGGGATCCCCAAGTGGAAAACAAGGTGTTATTCCTCCAGCTTGCATTTACTCTCTACCCCACATACTTCCCTATTTTCTGCATATAAACTGACGTTTTCCCAGTCACTATCAGTTCTGAAGAAGGGTTACCGGACCCGAAACATTAACTCTGTTTTCTCCTCCGCAGATGCTGCCAAACCTGCTGGGCTTTTCCAGCAACTTTGTTTTGGACCTGATTTACAGCATCCGCAGTTCTTTCAGTTTTTATAAAAGAAGTTAAACACACAATGCTGTTAAAGGAGAGATTTCCAGGATTTTGACCTAGTGATGGTGAAAGAACGATGCCATATTTTCAACTCAGAATGATGTGTGGCTTGGAGGGGGCCTGGAGGGAGTGGTGTTCCCAGGTATCTGCTGCCCCTGTCCTATGCAGCAGAGGTCCTGGGTTTGGAAGTTGATGCCAAAGAAGTCTGGGTGAAGTTCTGCAATGCATGGTGTACATTCAGCAGGATGTCATGCTTGGCCTGCCTGCCTTGGGTTCAGGACAGTTTAGTGTCCGTTGATGCTTTGTTTGGGGTCAGGGTAGCACGGTGGCTCAGTGGTTAGCACTGCTACCTCAACGCACCAGGGACCTGGGTTCGATTCCACCCTCTGGCAATTGTCTGTGTGCAGTTTGCACATTCTCCCTGTGTCTGCATGGGTTTCCTCTGGGCACTCTGCATTCCTCCTGCTGTCCAAAGACATGTAGGCTAGGTGGATTGGCCATGCTAAATTGCCTGTAGTGTTCAAAGGTTTAGGTGGGTGAGACATGGGAAATGCAGGATAACTGGGATGGGATGGGATGGGCCTGGGTGGGATGCTCTTCAGAAGGTCGGCATGGACCTGTTGGGCCTAATGGCCTGTCTCCACACTGTAGGGATGCTATCGAAGCATCAGCTGATGTCAGGGTTTTCCAGCAGGGGTCAAGCAGCTGAGATAATGAGGTGTGGAGCTCCTGACACGGTCTCATTTTAAAACAAATTGTGTGTATTTTTTGTCCATGAGGACATCATGGCACAATAGGGCAAGCTGTCTGCCAGTAAAGCACCAGGGCAGTGGGATTGTCTATTCAGAGCCTGTGCCCATTGAGTATTGAAGAACAGGTCCCTTAAGTTACATCAGCTGAGGAATGACTAGCTGTCTTGTAATGCTGTTCACACTAATGGGATTTATCTGCAAAAGGTTAGGGTTACTTTATAATCAGAGATAATGGGAACTGTAGATTTTTGTGCTCCTGAGATGCTGCTTGACCTGCTGTGTTCATCCAGCTTCACACAGGGTTACTTTATCTCCTGGGAGGAGCTGCATGTCACACCAGAGTTTTGGACAATTTTGACTGCTTTTGCTCCATCTTGTGAGGGGTGTTTAGAGCAACAAGTCTCACTGAAATGCAGAAGTAAAAGCCTTTCCCTCTCAAGTTGCCTAATCATTTATTCCAGGAAAGAACAGGCACACATCGAAGGTTTAAGTCTGTAAATGGTAACATTTCATAATGGGCTCTCTAAGAAGTTGAATATTTCAGCTTGCCATTACAGTGTGAATCTGCTCACCAGTGTCCGGGTGGGAGAGGCAGCATGCAGATCCAGTTTCGGGGGTGGGATAAGGTAGATGTGAGAAGCTTGGCAGAGGCCTGCGGAGAATGGACACTTGTGGACCCCACAACATGTGACAGTTTACATCATTCTCTTCAAGAATGGCGAGTTTGCTTTGTGTTACATTCCCTCAGAAAGACTAATGTGGACTCAGTTTAGCAAATGGGTTTGATCCTGGTGCGAGGATCCCCATTGGAAGAGGCACTGGGTCTAATATCTAGATGACCATCATATGACTTAAACAACATGGCAATAGGCACATTTCCTATACATTCAATGTATCCACATATCTTTCGCATGTGCTTTTGCGCTCAGGAACAGTCGACTTGCAGCCTCTGAGCCTGCAGGTACGAAACTAATTCCAGCTCTTTAAACCTTACACCCAATATCCATTTCCCTTGCTAAATTATCACCTCTCTGCATTTTCAGATATGGATGATTTTGGTTACAGCTTCCACCAGGGGGAGAGAGATTGGCCATTGTTCGACAGCGTTCCTGAAGAGTGCCAATGCATCTTAAAGCCTTCCCTGGCCACCTCGGAAGATTCCGACCTCAGTGAGGACTCTGAGAAGATCTTACGCTCTCACCCCAAGAGGAGCAAGAGGGTCAATCTTAACAGATCTCGCCACTCCCCTGGCCCGGCAGACATGGCTATGCCATGCATGCAGAGGATAGACAGAGGAGAGGGGCTGGCAATGTTTCGGAGCAGAGGTAGACCCACTTTAGCCGGGCATTTTTCTCTGGAGCACGAAAGCGTGATCTACTCCTCTGAGGATGTCTTGTCTGCCGCTGAAGATGAATTGGAGCTGGAACTTGTAAACGAGTTTTTGACAGCTACCGGTCACACGGTGCCAAGGGGCAATCTGTCCAGGGGGCAACAACGTTTCTTGATTTCTGGCGAGAGTCTTCAAGCTTCCAGAACCCCGCAACACCTTCTCGCTTCCACTTCTGAAGCTTCATACTCTACACATCCATCCAATTCCATCACCTGCACCATGGTTAACCATTCTCACGACAGGAGTGCCTGCACTAGACCCAGCTTCACATTGGACATGGACGACTATGCCGAAAATGTGCTTGACCACGACTGTTATAAGAACCATATAGAGATGGTCAAGGATGACCATTTAGATGTTGGATTTAGATACTCGCAGGGACATCAGGAACATGCCAGCACCCTCCCAGAACTGTGGGACAATGCATTGCTCCAGGGCCAGCACAACGAGATTGGAGAAACTGCTGCTTCCAATGGCACTCAATCACAAAGTGTTTTAGAAAAGGATTTCAATGCCCAAGCTTTTGCCACTGTGTCAGAGGACAATCAATTTCCAACAAGCAGGGACCCTTCACCTTGTCTGGAATTAAAGCCAGCTGCGAAAGGAAAACTTGAGGAAGATTATTCCATCACGTGCCCTGAAATTTATGAGTATTTTTACGAGGACTTTGGAGAGGAAGGGGATGATGATGCTTTGCTATTTTTGCGTGTGCCTTCTGTGTTCAAGCGTGTAAAGCGAGGGAACCACGAACCCAGGAAAATTAATTTATTGACTATCATTAAGTCTTTGGTGCATAAATACTTACATCCAACACAGCAAGGGCAAACAGCTCTGGTGTCCTTTAGGAGTTCCAACACAGCTGAAAGCACGAGGGCTTATAGCAGTTCTGACCTTGGATCACTAAACAATGCATTAGTGAAGTACTCAGAAGGTGAAGGAAGTCAGACAATGATGGAAAGCACCATACAGAGAGGTAGCTTATAGAGTGAATACTAATCCGTGCTTGTGTGGATGTCATTGTCGAGAAGTTAATTTCACTGGTGCAGCAAACATGTCATGCAAAAGGCTGGATTTAAAGAAAGTGCTTTATGTTGTTAAACTGACAGCTGGTTGTACGTGTCCACTAACAACTGAGTGTTGCAGTGTGTTCAAACAGGCATTAAAATGTTCCATAACACAACCCACCTACAAGCTTCTCCGATACATGCCTTTGCACTTTAATCTCATCCCTTCACTTTTCTGAAATGTGTCTTTTGATTTACATCAACCAATGACTTACCCATGACTCACTCAACAGGTTTTGTTAAAGCAAAATACTGCGGATGCTGGAGATCTGAAATAGAAACAGAAGTTGCTGGAGAAACTCAGCAGTTCTGGCAGTATCTTTGGAGAGGGAAGAAAAGTTAATGCTTAAGGCCCACTATGACTCTTTCTTGGAGTTCCAAAGGATACCACATTCGAAATGGCACAGATGCTGCCAGACCTGCTGAGCTTTTCCAGCACTGTATTCAGTTACTTTACTAAGACAGTGAATTTATTGGCTCCAGCTAAAGTTGCCAGAGTTCTATCAGACCATAGGCTGCTCTCTCTTTAGAGAAAGATGACCAATGGTGGTTTAACTTATGGGTTATAATGTCTCAGGCAAGGGGAGATGTTGAAAAGGAGAGTCCTTCATGGTACCCTCAGTGGTGGGGAAATGCAAGCGGTCGGTGTTTGCTGCATCACAAACCAGCATTCCAGTTAACTGAGCTAACTAGGCCCCTCTTTACCGACCAGTGCTAAGCTATAAAAATTAGGCCTTGTTTCTTTTAACTACAATTGTATTGTAGATTTAGCTGATTGCTCAATAATGGATGAGGTAAAATCAATGTAGTCCCATAGGGGTGCTCTTTCACCAGAGCACCTACAGGCGGTGGCTTAACCTCAGGATCACCATGAGGGGAGAGGTGGAGAAAGAGATTCTTTTATGGTAACCTCAGCCAATGCAGGAATTGAACCCGTGCTGCAGATGAGGCAAGCATTTAATAAAAAGGTTTTTACCTACTGTAAATCACTCACACAGGCAGTTTTGTATAGTTACAGGTTCCTGTCATCGTGTAAATCAATTCATTTTACATCTTTTCCATGGATCTGGGAGAGAGATTTATAAGAAGTGATGGTAAATAAATTGTTGCAGTATTTCCTCTTTTATTTCAGAATTCCAGCATCTGCAGTCTTTTGCTTTTGTTTGAAGATAATTGATCTGTGCTTTTGTCTGGGAGATTGTGAGACAGGTCATGGTAGGGGCTCCTTATCAAGCAGCACCATGGAGGAAGAAAGAGATAACTTACATTCATATCGCACCTCTCCCAATGTCAGAGTCACAATGGAGGATGAACTCCTACAAGCAGCACTCTGACAGTGATGGTGATCGAGGGGCAAATATTGCTCAGGACCCTAGGGAAAATGCCCCTCCCCATCTTTCGAGATGGTCCCCACCCGAGGGTGCCTGTAGCACCCTGACTCATGTCTCCAAAAGACCAAAATCCAACACAGCTGCCAATTGAGTCATGGTTGACACAACTAGCCAGGCCAGTTTTTATTACTCTTTCCTAACTGCCCTTGACCAAGTTGTCTGTTAGGCCACTTCAGTGGGCAGTTGAGAGGCAGCCACGTTGCTATAGCTCTGGAGTGACACAAAGGCCAGACCAGGTAACGGTGCTGAACTGATTTTGATGAGAACAGCCTCAGAATATGAGTTCCCTGCTTGGGGCTGTTAATTCATTCCAATCAGTGAGCCCTGGCTGGCAGATATGCACAAGAATGTTGGAGGTTCTGCTCACTCTGGGAGCTGGCTCTGAGGGAGCTGGATCAGTGTCAAGGTCTCTCCACATGTAAATAACGGGTGACTTGATGATGGCATACCAGCCTCTGTGGAGTTACTTCAGATGTGTTTGGCATTGAGTGGAATGGGGACCATAAGGGCGCTGGACTTTGCTACAAGGCAGCTGTGTTGTGGAGTTTGAGGTGATAGCCCATATAGAAACTGAATGGACTTCAGAAGCATCCTAAAAAATAAAGCCCATCATCTTCTTGAATGACCTCAGTAAGAAAATTTTTTAAATCAATTAGTTCACACATGTTACAATACACCCCTGGTTGGGTGGGACTTGAATATTAGCCCAGTATTAGCATCGGAAAAGCCTTAACGAGCTCTGAATAAGCTGCCATGTTAGGGAGGTAGTACAGAAGTGATACCTATTGCTTTATGAGAATATGTTGTGCATTAATTCATTTGCTCAGGTTAATTAGAGGGAGTGAAATGATGTAGTATCTGAGCTTTGAGCTCTCAGATAATTGTCCTACTCGGGATGGGCTAACCCCAAAATCCTAATTGATGTGACTTATAGTTGCAGGAATGTACTGGGCACACATCCGAAGCTGCACCAGACCTGACAGCACAAGTTCTCTTCAGAACTATTGAGTCAACGGAACAAACTTATCAAGGCTGCAGGTTGAAAGAAAGAACAGGCCCAGTCTCCTACCTGCCTGAGTTCCATTCTACCACCTATTTTGATTTATTCCGAAAATATACTTAACTCATATAATTTGCAAAGAGTACATCACTAAACTGCTCAAATTTGACAATGCATGGCAGAAAATGCAGATTTATATGTTTCAGTCCAGTGTATGACACCCTGAAGTGACTCACTACACTTGCAATTGCAATTGTAAATTATGTCTACATTGTAAAACGTAATTCAGTTTTAATGTGCAGCCCCCAAGGGGTTTCCATCTTCTCAGTGTACTACAGCAGGAGGACCTGAATGGGCTTTTCACATTTCCGCCTTTTTCGAGGCTGCTCTCGTCAGTGTTGCCTTCAGCACACAGTTCTGGACTTTGGATTGTGCCAGTCTGCAGTACATGCCTAGGAAGCACGGTAATTTAGTACATCCCTGTAGGTGGTCCATGTGCCAGCTCAGATTCCTAGCGATCTAGACTGTGATTCAGATTAGCTCTGACAGCTAGAAGTTTTGTTTTCAACCCAGTCGAGATAGAATCTGGGCTTTTCTCCTTAGCTTGTCTGAACAGAAGAAAAGGGCTCTTGAACATCATTTGGTATATCATTACCAAAGCCCAGCCTTTCGGCAGAGATGAAGGTTTGTTTGAACTATTTTTCCCTCCGACTATCGGCTCATTTCTCCCGAAGCCACTGACATTTTCTGAAGTCTGGAATCTCTGATTGCTCTCACTCTTCACATTAAGCATCGTAGGCTGTTTGGCCATGGGAGCCATCACATCCCAGGTTGAGTCTGCCTTTACCAATTCACCTGCCATAGTATAACAAACAAACACAGTAATCACAAAACAGCTTCTCCACCTTGGGATATATTCACGGTTTGCTACGAGCATTTTTGTTATTTTTGCGTCCCAGGACTAGTGAAGAAAATGCCGACACTTGAGGGTTTAACTCGCCCTGATAACTTGTCCATATTATTTTACTGCTGGCATAAGAATAAATTGTTTAACAACTATGCAACCATAATGTAAAAGAAGAAATGCTTCACAAGCCGATTAACAGACGCACTGCCGAAGAAACTGAGCCCATAATATGTACAAACAGGGCAAATGTCAATCAGCCCATTGTGTAATTTTTGAGACTGTTCATTGACTGGATCGTCAAGGCCTGAGTTTTTGTGTGTCCTATTGTTAGTGATGTGCTGCCATGATATGGTTTCTTGGGTCAAACACCATTGTCAATAGACTAAGGTCTGAGTGTCCTCTCCATGTTAGCTCACATGAGCTATTGCCATAGTCTTATTGCCACTGCCCTAACAAATTAAGAGACTTAAGCTGGCGTTCCAGGGGCATGGGTTCGAACCCACTTCGACAAGATGGCTAAAATTTGAATTCGATGAAGCATTTGGAACTTTATTAAAGAAAGCCAGCCTAATGGTGACCACACGACCATTGTAATAATACCCATTTGCTTCGTTAATGTCCTTCCAGGAAGGAAACATACCAGCCTTACCGGGATCTAGCCTACGCATGGCTCCAGGTCAGAGCAATGTTGTTGACTCTTAACTCCCTCTGAGTTAGTCAATCAGTCCAAACACAATGAGGAATGAGCAACAAAAGCGAGCCTTGCCAGCGATACCCACACCCATACAAGAATTTTAAATGGTGTCAATGACTGTTGTTTGAGACATGGCACCAAAAGGAACTTGGTGAAGGAACCAGTGTCCAGAATGTAATTGTATCTTTGGACGTGGAAAATAGGAGTCACAGTCTCACACCTTGGCTCGGAATGAACTTAATTGGGAAGAATAAGTCCTCTTAATTGTTAATTTTGATGGATACCCTTGACTTTTGCTGTTTAACTCACAGCTTCCTTACCTCATGGATCATAATAAGATGTAGTCCTTCTATGCTTAATTGATCATGCGGTTTCAATGAGGTAAAAAATGTCCACCACCAAGAAACTGAATTAACACTGAAGATGGATGATTCCAATGCATGGGACGTCAGGTCCATTGAAAGCAGATGTCCTATCATGTGTGGACTGCGCGACAGTTTTCTGCATAGATCCTTTGTAAGATGTATTAAGGATGATATTTGCACTTCAGCCATTCTTGGCATTTAGCACACATTGTCCATTCCTTTTGGAGTATATCACTTGGATGGAAGCAAACAATTTAGGTTTTCTGACAGCATCAGCATAATGTGTCAAATTGACCACATGGCACTGTCTAACAGGGATATGTAGGTTGTGACATTGTAGACACCTCTTGGACTCCACTCATATGCACATACTACGAATTGAGCTTTGGAAATAACCTTGACATCCTTCCTTGGTTGACTCTTTTTCACATGCTGCTGCAGAGAATTGAGTTACAGTTTCAGTTTCCCTGGGCAATTGGAGTCATTCACATTTCAACTTCCTCTTGCAGAACATAGTTTGCACGTGTCCTGAAATACTGGACAACTGAAATGGTGGGTGAGACAATCCACATCTCATACAAGATTTGGATGATCCATTGAATCTGTTGATGGCTACAGTAATTGTTCAAGAGCCAAGATGCTACTGACTTGCTACAATTGTGAACCAGCATCTTTTTTCTAGCAATGCATCAATAGTATATTCTTTAGCTTTCAGGAAGATTTGTTAGGTGAGGAGAAAATGATCAGTTCCACAAGCCTTTCAAATAAGCAAGCTTTGGTGAAATTACAGTCCAAACCTGTATATCAGCACCTATGTTAATAAATTGGTCAATTGTTTCACCTGGTTGTTGCCAGTAGGACATGAACTTGAGTCAGTGTACCCTGAAGTTGACTTGAATTTTAAGTTTGCCCTCTGAAGCCTGGAAAATTAACTTCAAATCTGGAAAATCTTTAAAGAAACAGCAGGGCATTTAACTCCTCTTAATCCCTTGTTTCCAACAACAATAAGGAGTTTGATTATTTTCTTTTCTTTATCCTTGATTTACTGAGGATAAATTGGTACGTTACTTGAATAACTGAAATTTTGATCAATTGTCAATGAAGTGCCAATTCATATCCAAACAGAGAAACTGTTGGAAAAGCTCAGCAGGTCTGGCATCATCTGTGCAGAGAAATCAGAGTTAATGTTTTGGGTTTGGTGACCCTTCCACAGAACTGGACTTGAAACATTAACTCTGATTTCTTTTCACAGATACTGCTAAACTTGCTGAGCTTTCCCAGTAATTTCTGTTTTTGTTTCTGATTTACAGCATGAGCAGTACTTTTAGATTTTATTAAGTACCAATCCATTATCAGATATTTGCTTTCCATCGTTATTGTGCTTTTTATTCTCTTTAAATGTGTTAGAATAAAAATCTGTGTTAGTGTAGAACTGTTATTTTTATTTAATTTCTGTTATTTTGTTTCTTGTTTCTTTCTTTATAAGATGCAGACTTCTGTCTGTAGAGGTGGCATTCAAGCAAAGTACTGAGAAACAACATCATAGATGCTTTTTATAATTTTTGTCCCATTTCAAAGAAGCAGGATGACGGAATTGTCTGATGTTTGGACACAGATAAGGCATTTTTCAAATGTACAAAACCTTCAACTTTTAGTGTTTTGGGCTGTATTTTGTTCTGAGAGAGCTGCAGCCGATTGAAGCCGTCCTTCTAAACTCTAGTTTTTAGAGAAAAAGTCAAATCAGCCATGACCTCCTATTTTATTTTAAAGAGAGAGAGAATACACACAACTGTTTCTTGCTTCAGCGCTTTAGTCTGAATTGCTAACTTCAGGTCTGAACCTAGATAAATAACGAGAAATAATTGTTGGGGAAAAAATGCTTCACAACTATCAATGCTGTTAACATCCTTCCAATACTTTAGTTATCACTAGTTAGCTGTGTGATGTGGTCTGTGTGCTGCACTATATACATTAGCTCATGTGAAATGCGCCATGGACATCGTATTCTTATTGAGACAAATGTCTTGAAGTTTATGAGCAACAGTAACTATTTACATTGCTTATGCAGACTCGTGCATAGTGTGGATTCTGTGCTTACTGATATTACTGTACACTACATACACATAACTGACTGACTGAACACACGGTTAAGAGAGAGCTAGTGAAGTTGGGAAATGTCATATTGCAATGTCACATGCATGACGGCATATAACTATTTCAAAGATACTCTGCCTGTCTGATATGGAATCTACGTAACAGCACAACAGAAAGGCTGACTGATTCTGATCTCCCTGGTGTTTTCAATTTAAAATTTAAAAGTGTGTCAAATATGATGCATTTGGACATTCAGTCACTCTGACTGTCTATTTTGAAGATCTCTATCTCCACTACCCTTTGCAATTGTTCACTGTGCAAGGAAGCATTGGGTGCAGAATGGCCACCAAAATGGCAGTCATTCAAATACTGCAGGTCACGTATGTCTTTGGTGGTCAGTTTACTTTTGAGATGGAAGTGACTGAGGTTAGAATTTTTCTTCCAGTCAGTACTTAACACTGACAGTAGAGGACAGTCAGTCTTTGATGAAGTGAATAATGATCATCAGGTAGAATGTAAATAACACTGGGGATATCACACTGCTTTGATTGGTACTGGCCAGAATTTGAAGGTGTTTCTTTCATGTCTCCCACTCAAGACAGTTGCAGTTATATCATCAGGGACAAGTTGTAGAATTGTGAGGAAGTTTTTAGACATCCAGATCTCTGAAGAATAATCACAGAGCTTTGTGATTTACTGGTTCAAATGATTTGGTCAGGGGAAGAGTTCCTGTTGTTGTTCTCAACATCTTTTTAGGATTTGTCTAGCAACAAAGACCATCAGAGGTTTCTTAGTTAGGTCTAAAGCCGTACTGTGTCTTTGGTTTTCTTCATTACAGGAGGTTGGTGATTTAGGACAATGTGTACCCAGATTTTTTCTGCCATGGACAAAAGTGAAACACCTCAATAGTTTCTACATCACAATTTATCTCCATTCTTGAAGGTAGCTACAATTTGTCATGTTCCAGAAAACAAGGGATTGGTATTCTTTTTCTTCCAAATCACCTGGATGATTGCGGAGGAATGGAATTGTGGGAGATATAGCAGTTTGGATCGGAAATTGGCTTGCTGAAAGAAGACAGAGGGTGGTAGTTGATGGGAAATATTCATCCTGGAGAGCAGTTACTAGTGGTGTACCGCGAGGGTTGGTGTTGGGTCCACTGCTGTTTGTCATTTTTATAAATGACCTGGATGAGGGCGTAGAAGGATGGGTTAGTAAATTTGCAGACGATACAAAGTTTGGTGGAGTTGTGGATAGTGACGAAGGATGCTATGGGTTGCAGAGAGACATAGATAAGCTGCAGAGCTGGGCTGAGAGGTGGCAAATGGAGTTTAATGCAGACAAGTGTGAGTTGATGCACTTTGGTAAGGAGTAACCGGAAGGCAAAGTACAGGGCTAATGGTAAGATTCTTAGCAGTGTAGATGAGCAGAGAGATCTTGGTGTCCATGTACACAGATCCTTGAAAGTTGCCACCCAGGTTGACAGAGCTGTGAAGAAGGCATACAGTGTTTTAGCTTTTATTAATAGAGGGATCGAGTTCCGGAACCAAGAGGTTATGCTGCAGCTGTACAAAACTCTGGTGCGGCCGCACTGGAGTATTGCGTACAGTTCTGGTCACTGCTTTATAAGAAGGATGTGGAAGCTTTGGAAAGGGTGCAGAGGAGATTTACTAAGATGTTGCCTGGTATGGAGGGAAGGTCTTACGAGGATAGGCTGAGGGACTTGAGGCTGTTTTCGTTAGAGAGAAGAAGGTTGAGAGGTGACTTAATTGAAACATACAAAATAATCAGAGGGTTAGATAGAGTGGATAGGGAGAGCCTTTCTCCTAGGATGGTGACGGCGAGCACGAGAGAGCATGGCTTTAAATTGAGGGGTGACAGATATAGGACAGATGTCAGAGGTAGTTTCTTTACTCAGAGAGTAGTAAGGCAATGGAACGCTTTGCCTGCAACAGTAGTAGATTCGCCAACTTTGGGTACATTTAAGGTGTCATTGGATAAGCATATGGACGTACATGGAATAGTGTAGGTTAGATGGGCTTGAGATCGGTATGACAGGTCGGCACAACATTGAGGGCCGAAGGGCCTGTACTGTGCTGTAATGTTCTATGTTCTATGTTCTATGTTCTATATTTGTTTAGTAAATTTAAAAAAATTATCTTTGTTTTCCTATGCTTAGGGAGAGGACATTCCTGTCTGTCCTGCACTCGGAAAGATTTCTGTTTATTTTGTTTCGCTTGCGCTTCGTGGGCTATGAAATCAGCAGCTTCCCAGTCAGATATGTGGAAAGCTGGTGAGTATTCAAACAGTGCAGGTATAGTTTGCAAAAGCAGGAAATGCCACCAACGCAGTTCATTGGCTGTCTTATGACAGTGGTATTGATCCATACAACACACTGTATAATAACAACACACCCATAGGTCATTGCTTTTCCGGCATTATGTTGAGAGCAGCCTCAATACCTCAGCCACAGCTGAGTTAAAACTGTTCACCTGATACATCCATTCAATGCTGCAAAATCTAATTGCCACTGCCTACAGGGTTCAAGGGAAGCAACCAGAATTAGACGGAGGGGAATCAGTGGCTGCATTCATTCAAGGTTTGGCATGGTGGCTCAGTGGTTAGCACTGCTGTCTCACAGTGCCAGGTTTGGTTCCACCCTTGAGCGACTGTCTGTGTGGGGTTTGCACATTGTCCCCGTGTCTGCGTGGGTTCCCTCCTGGTGCTCCAGTTTCCTCCCACAGTCCAAAGATGCGCAGTCAAGGCTTGGCTGTGCTAAATTGCCCATAGAGTTCAGGGGTGTGTAGACTAGGTGGGTTATAGGGGGAATGTGTCAGGGTGGGATGCTCTCAGGGTCAGTGTGGACTTGATGGGTTGAAGGACCTGTTTGCAAACTGTATGGGTTTGATGGTTCATTCTGTGTGGGGGAGACACACTGGCAAGAAGGTATGGATAGCCAAGGGAAGAGATGGCAGAATTAGGATTGAGATGTCACTGAGGTGAGAGTGACAGCAAAACGCTGGTCTTGTTAATGATGCCCACATCCCCAACAAGTACTGAAATCTGGAGTTGGCTAAAATGAGGAAACATGTCTCCAGACTTGTCAAGTACAATGACAAAGTGCCAGCCCTCCTCGTGCACTTTTACTGAGGTCACGGGCCTCAGGCTGCTGTAAATTGGTGGAAGTACAACCTGCCCCCAGGCATAGCAGTAGCACCTCATGCTGGAAAACATGCAGGACAGCAGGTGACAGCAGAATCAGGCAAAACTGCAGTGCCTTTTGGAACTAAACAGCCCATGGCACACGAATGGAGGGAAACTGGCTATTGTAACAAAATGCAAAGTTACCACAGTGTAAGTCTGCTCTCCCATTAGAGAGAGAGAGAGACAACTGGTGGTAGTTTAACCTGAGGGTCACCAGAGCTCAGGCAAAGGGAGAGGTTTTGAAGGAGAACCCTTCATGATAACCTCAGCCAGTGTGGGAAGTGAACCCATGCTGTCACCATTACTCAGCATCGCAAGCCATCCAGCCAACTGAGCTAGACCAACCTTCTCTGATGTAACAGATGGTGATGGGGAGCCCAGGCAACTAGTATTTCACACACAAAGTGGGAAACCATGTTTCAGCTCATCATTGTAGAGCCATATAGCTTAGAAATGGACTCTTTGGCTGAAATCATTCATGCCAACCCGGTTTCCTAAACTGAACTAGTCCCATTTGCCTGTGTTTGACCCATATCCCTCTAAACATTTCCTAAACATATAGAGTCCAAATATCTTTTAAATATTGTACTCTACTCCACTTCCTCTGGTAGCTCCTTCCAAGTACACACCAGCCTCTTTGTGATAAAGTTGCCCTTTAGGTTCCTTTTAATCTTTCCCTTCTCACTTTCAATCTATGCTGTCTAGAGTTTGAACTCCACTACCCTACGCAACAGACCTTTGCTAATTACCTTTTCTATGCCCCTCCTGATTTTATAAAACTCTCCAAGATCATCCCTCAACCTTCTAGGGTCCAGAGAGAAAAGTCCCAGCCTATTCAACCTCTCCCGATAATTCAAACCTTCCAATCTTAGTAAATCAATTTTTGCACCCTTCCTAATAGTAACCTTCCTGTAAGAGGGTGACCAGAATTGTATGCGGTACTCCAAATGTGGCTGAACCAATGTCTTGTGCAACCATAACATGACATCCTAACATATTGTTACTCTTTTATTATTTCCAGCTTTGCTGGTGAATATCAGTGCCATCTCTGCAGTGAGATACTTCAGGACACTTGCAAAAAGGGAAAATTCTAAGTACTTGGCCCTCCAGGACTCCGAACATAAAGAACCTTGGGAAGAATGAATCTTCAGGAATTCACCCTGTAAAGCTACAACATTAAACAATGCAACAGAATCCAAGTATTTGCCTGTAACTTTGTACGCTAGCAATTTAGTAACTGGTTTCACATCTCTCCTAATATGTAGATCCACGTTGTAAAACATGACAATCAGCTGCTATGGATAACAAAGTGTGAAGCTGGATGAACACAGCAGGCCAAGCAGCATCTCAGGAGCACAAAAGCTGACGTTTTGGGCCTAGACCCTTCATGAAGGGTCTAGGCCCGAAACGTCAGCTTTTGTGCTCCTGAGATGCTGCTTGGCCTGCTGTGTTCATCCAGCCCCACACTTTGTTATCTTGGATTCGCCAGTATCTGCGGTTCCCATTATCTCTGATCACAATCAGCTGCTATCCCTTGTTTGACTGTGGAACGATGCCAAGATCTGCCCTGTTGTTCTTGACAAAGATATGCGCATGACTTGATGGGGTGAGGTTCGTATTTTATTCAAATGTGGCAAAAGCTATCTGTGGCATTGAAAAGTGCTTTGTTCTGCAGTCAGTCAAATCCCTTGTCATGGTAGTATTTGCTCAGTTCAATATGAGGACGTGCGGCGTCATGTTAAAAATGATTGAACCACTGATACTTTTGTCAGTCAAAGTGAATGATCACTTTTGCTGGCAGATATTATTCTGCAATGAGCAGAAAGGTAATTAGTATTGAATCGTTCCACAGTTTGCCTGAGGCAGAAGGAGTGTTGGTAGAATTGACAGGATGGCTTCGGTGTAAATGTTTGTAAAGAAAGGTAAATATTTCCCTGATCAACCAGTTCAGACACACACCTCTGGAGCAGGTGGGCGTTGAATCCAGCCCTCCTTGTTCAGAGGTAGGGATGCTTCCGTTGCTCCACAAGTTCCCTAACTGACAATGGTGAAATGCACAGCAGTGAAACAAGGGACAGAAAATGTTGCGTATTTGTATAGCTCCTTGTGCAACTTTAAGCCAACCCAAAGTGATAAAATAAAATAGCACCGTCGCTGCTGAAATGTAGGGAAAATGGCAGCGAATTTGTGCATAGCAAGTTCCTGTAAAACACAATGAAGTGACAATTAAACAATCTGTCCTTTATTCTAATGTTGCTCAAATGATGAACATTGGCCAGGACACCGGTGGAAACGTGCAATCTGCTACGATAAAAACAGAAAGTGGTGCTAGTATTCAGCAGGTCAGGAAACATCTGTGGAGACAGGAAATGTCAATGTTTCCAGGCACCTACAACTCTTCTTCAGATATCCACAATGTTATGCTTTTGTTGAAATCTTTTGTACACTCCTGAGGGGAGCAAGATAGAGCTTTAGTTGAACGACTCATTTCAAAGGCAACACGCTGACATTTCAGCACTCCCTCAATACTGCACTGGCACTTCAGCAGGCACTTGGCACTCGAATCCCTGCAGTGAGGCAGGAGCCAACAGCATTCCGACCTACAGGCTGCCAACTCAGACACAGCTGACAATGTAGCGACAAACTTGGTGACACAATGAAGGTCAATTCAAACTATAATTGGAAACAAAACTTGTCAGCAGGGCTGAGGGACAACAGCAGTCAAATTTTGAACACGCTACACAGGTTATTCCTAGAGTCAAGCCGAAGCCAGGTTGCCACACATGTGGAACAAAGTTCTCATCTTTCTTTGATTAAATGGTGTGACAAATAAGCCTTATTAACATTGTAATTCATTCTGATATCTGCAGAATGATTGATTGATTCATTGATTTATTGTCATGTGTATGGAAATAAAGTGAAAAGCTTTGTTTATGAGCTGTACAGGCAGATCATGGTAAGCAAAGGATGTACAGGAGGGGACTCAAAGCAGGTGAGGACTTCGGTGTGTAGAAGGGAGAGGTTGAAGATGTCAGTGAGTACCTCTGCCAGTTGGTCCGCACAGGATCTGAGTGCTCGGCCGGGGACACGGTCTAGGCCCACCAAACTCCAGACAGACAGTCATCTCATGGTGGAATTGAACCGATATCTCTGGTGCCGTGAGGCTGCGGTGCTAACCATTGAGCCACTGTGCTGCCCAATACCTGTTGTATTCAGCAAGGGTTGTAGATTTTCAATCTTTCATGGCTAGCCAGGTATTGAAAGAAATGTTGATACTGCCTATGTGTGCCATGCATGTAAAGAGACTGACAGAAGAGGGAGTAAGTGGAATTACGGACAGTTTTCCTGACGCACAGGAGTAGTTATTTGCATAAGGGGTAATTTAAGTAAATCACAGTGTAAATGATAGAGTGTGCAAATTTACATGTTTTACAGTCAGTTCAATGAAGACACACTACAAGCTATAGAAATACTAAGAGCTGCCACTGCTGGAGACAGAGATAACACAGTGTGGAGTTGGAGGAACACAGCAGGACAGGCAGCATCAGAGGAGCGGAAAGCTAACGTTTTGGGTCAGGACCCTTCTTCAGAAATCTTCAGAAACCTGAAATGCCAACTTTCCTGTTCCTTTGATGCTGCCTGACCTGCTGTGCTCCTCCAGCTCCACACTGTGTTAATACTGCAAGCTCAACTATTGGCCTGTCAGCTCACAACAAGTACAATAGGTGCACTACACCACATAGACCACAGTAGTTCAAGAAGGTAGCTCACCACAACCTTCTGAGGGGCAATTAGAACTGGACAACAAACATTAGCCTAGCCGGAGATACTGGCTAGCCATGAAAGATTGAAAATCTACAACCCTTGCTGAATATAACAGGTATTGGGCAGCACAGTGGCTCAGTGGTTAGCACTGGAGCCTCACAGCACCAGAGATATGGGTTCAATTCCACCATTAGATGACTGTCTGTCTGGAGTTTGCATGTTCTCCCCCTGTCTGTGCGGGTCTTCTCTGGTCTCCTCCCACAATCCAAAGATTAGGTGATTTGACGATGCTAAATTGTCCATTGTGAACAGGCTAGGTGGATTAGGAATGGGAAATGTGGAATTACGGGATGGGTCTGGGTGGGGTGCTCTGTGGAGGGTTGGTATGTGCTGAATGGCCTAGTTCTGCACTCTAAGGATTCTATGACGCAGAAATCTCCAATTCGTACAACAATTTAGGTGAGCTGAATGGCTTGGTTTACATTACAAAACTGTAACGCCTTGGTAATTTCTCCAAGAAACCTATATTCACTCAAAGCCTCACTGACAATGTCACGGCTGGGGCTTTAGGGGCTGTAACGATGCAGAATCTCCGACACTTTGCATCAGGCGAAATTAGCCAGATATTTATTCTCTGCTGTCAACTTGGTTCAGAAAAATGAGAACCAACACAAAAATATCATGGAAGCTTTGTTTAAATGGTTCAACATTCTTAACAAAAACAACATAATTACTGTACAGATTTTGTTGCAAATGTGCAACTTCAGACAAATTATTAATTTGGCTGTTTGGATAATCTCAGCATCATTTTATACATTAGCTGCAGTTAGCAATCAGAATTTACAAAGCAATTGAAAATATTAAAAAATATGAGTATATGACAAAATTAATATAATTGAAACATAAAAGGTGATGATATGAGACCAGCTCATGTCATGTATTATTTCACAGGTATTGCAACTGTTTTGAGCTGTACGCAGTCTGGAACTGAGGACAGCAAAGCTCAAGTGAACACTGCGTACAGTGTATTGAAGGTGCTATGGTCTGGTAACAGTGACTGGATGTCTTGACTAGGCCCTGCATCCCAGCTTCTAAATGACCCATTTCTGCAGGACAAGGAAATGCTTCAAAGATTCTTTGAACTTCTCGAAGTCTCAGCTTTGACATTATATTGAGTTCTAATGCAGTAAACCACAAGCCAGTCTGCTGCATTGCATCCACTATTAAAACAGGTCAGTATTTCCAAAGTATGGTGAACACAACATCTCAGGTGTTCACGACCATCTGTGCAATCTTCCCTGCAGCCTTGAATCAACTGTCCCCCTCTGACGGAGCTTCATAAGGGTCTGGGCAGAAAGGTGTGGGATTTCTTGTTGCTTGAAGTCAAAATCCCAAAACTCATAATCAGAGTCATCTTGGAGGCTTTCGAGTTCTGCATAGGTGTGTTCAGATGATGTTAAAGACATTCTGCTGTTGTCACTGTACCAACTTATGTTCTTGCCTGCAGAGGTGGAAATCACTGAGTTAAACTCCTCAAACAGTTACAATCGCTATACATTACTTTTCACAGATTCACTGTGAAGCAGGGCTTAGCTTTTATCTGTATCACCGTACTCCGATCGGATTAAATAGTTTTCTGTCTTTCTTTGTTGGCGTTGGGCAGGAGTGAATATCTCTGGAAGTGGCAATGCTACTGGCAGTGAGCCAATCAGAAAGACCCCAACCCCACCCACATCCCTTACACTCAGTGCTTCATTTTCTGCTTTCCTGAGCAGAATACGTTTTCACATTTTGCGTTCCTTCCTTCAGGAAGACACCGTGGGCAATTTTCGGTCATTACTCTGGGACAGATCAAAGCATCCTAGGCTGAATTTACATTGACTCTTGGGTCCAGCAAAGACAACATACCATCAATTGCTCCCCAAAATGCACATTCTTCACATGTCAAGACCAGGTTGGGTCGCTAAGGTGACATCAAAGATAAGATGTGCCTTCTTACTGGGGTCACAGGGTTAAATATTAGATTGGGAGCCTCTCTCATTTGAGCACTCACAAGTGGCATGGTGGCTCAGTGGTTAGCACTGCTGCCTCACAGTGCCAGGGACCTGGATTCCATTCCACCTTTGGGCAACTGTCTGTGTGGAGTTTACACATTCTCCCTGTGTCTGCGTGGGTTTCCTCTGGGCACTCAGGTTTCCTCCCACATTCCAAAGATGTGCAGGCTAGGTGGACTGGCCACGCTAAATTGCCTGCAGTGTAGCTTAGGTGGAGTACAGGGATGGGTCTGGGTGGGATGCTCTGAGGGAAAGTGTGAACTTGTTGGATTGAAGGGCCTGATTCCACACTGCACAGATTCTATCAGAAGAATCTTGCAGATGAGTGATGCTACTCAGGAAATCAAGAAATATGTGGTGGGTGAAATGGGAGTAAGGTAGGAGATTGCAACACCATTCAATAAGATCAGGGCCAATGTTCAAAGGATAATATGGCTTGCTCCTGCTCTCACTTGTGATATTTTGATGGTCTTCCTCATTCATGACTCTGAACTGTCAAGGCCAATAACGCAAATCAGTGTGGTCTGGCTATTGAAGTAGACGCACAGCTTTATCTGAAGAGTTAGGGAAAACGGCCTGGATTAAGTGGAATATGGGAGACATAGCCCAATTTCGAAGAATCATGGTGGGTAAGTGTCACATTTTCCTTATCCTTCCTTCATAGTGACTGTGCTGATAATTTGAACGTTGAGCTTGCTAACTTATAGAGTTCAGTACAACACCAGCAGGTGCCTTTTCCCACTAACTGGCTGAAGGAGTCAGGGCACAAAATCTTCTTCTTTACAAATACTGTGTTCTCCACTCTAGTTAATGTTAAATAGATATTAACAAAATTTTAAGCACAGCATTAGTGTAGAAGCTAATTAGTTCAACCAGGAAGCAAAAAATGAAGCAATTAGATAAATTCGCCGATCCCATTCTCAGTGCGGAAAAGGGGTAGCAGTGTTCAGAAATGGGGCTTGGAGACAATAGGGACTGCAGATAGTAGAAGCTAGAGTCTATAGGTGTGAGGCTGGAAAAGCACAGCAGGTCAGACAACATCCGAGGAGCAAGAAAGTCTACATTTTGGGCTGAAATCCTTCGTCTGTCCTGACGAACTCTCATGTTATCGTCCCATTGTTTTCCTGCTGGGAAATTAGGATCTTATATGTACCCCAATGAGTTAAATATACCCCAATGAGTACAAGTCAGGCCAAACGAATTACTAGTACCCTGCTGCACATCTTAGCCCAACTAAAATTGATAAAATAGTTGAATGATACAATGGAAACATGAATATGCTTCATCAAATTCCAAAGTTGACACAAATTATGTCAGTTCACACCTGTTTTGTTAAGTTTTGCTCCATTCAGAGAAGTCAAAACACCTATCTCTTCAAGTCTAGACCTCAATAGGTCCTGCTATTTTTTATTTTTTGTAAATACAATGATGGGCACAGTTACACAAACCCCGCAGGACTCAGTATAAAACCAAGTACACCATTATGAGAGAAGCAAGGGCCCTAATTACACTCTACAACTATTAGTGTGCGAATGTTTGACATTTTCAGACAGGGTGTTAACCTGTTTGAAATCACTCCCAGCAAAATGAATTCTGCAGAAACTCTTCAATTCTGCGCAATCTAATAGCAGAGAGGAAACCATAAGGTCTGAGACTATTCTTAGAGCTACAAAGCTCAGCTCATCCCTGTCACTGCTGACTGCCAATCAGCCCTAGTGCACATTAAACCACCCACTACAACTGTCTGATGGCAAGAACCTATGTTTTTCCCTATGATAAGGGCTTATTCTTCTTTGATGGTGGTTTTGGTCTGATCCAGCAGATTTACCTGTTGGTAAATTGAAAAACTGCATTTTTCCAAATGCTTAGTGCCCTATTAGAATCATTTGAAGATTTTGCAAAGCAGGGATAATGATGTAATTGAAAAGTTCCAGCAATCTGATGAAACATCAGATGGAAATTAGGAACAGGAGGAGGTCAATTTAGCTGCTCACTGTCTATTGAGACCACAATGGATCTGGGCTATCTTTGCTTTACACACAGCTTAAATGTCTTCAATTAGCAGAAAACCAAAAACCTCCGATTTAAAATTAACAAATGACCCAGCATTGCCTACCATTTGCTGAAAAGAGTGCCAAACTGCCTTTCCAAGTAGAAGTTTTTCCTAAATTCACACCCGAAGGGTCAGCTCAAATTTTTAGACTAGCCCCTTTCCCCAACCTGCAGAAATAGTTTCTTGATCTCCTCTATCTTGAAAGGTTTGATCAAATCATCCCCTATATTTTCTGGAATTCTTAATTGCACAAAACTGGGGTTATATTTTCTTGAAATATAACCCTAGTTTGGTGCAATTAAGATTAAAGAGATGTGGGTTCATGCGATGAGAAAGATTGACATCCCATCAAATATTACCCGCACCTTTGTACTGTGGTTTAGGCCTGATGCACTGAACACTGCGACAATTCAATTTTGAATCAGATCTGAAGAGACTTTCGTCTAATGTCTTGTCCATTTCCCAGCCACACATGAATATCTATCTGCTCATTGTTCATTCTACCAGTTTCAGCCAAATGAAGAAACAGCTCTGTGTTTCAGCACGGGCTGTAATTATAGGCAGATCATAGGCGATACTGTCAATCCCAATCTAACCTGCTTTCAAAAAGGGGCAGCTTCACTATTCTTGTCACCCACCTGCTCAGCCCTCAGATTCCTTTCCCAGCAGAGCATTAACTTCTACAGCGGTACCTGTCAGAACTAAGGCTCAAACATTATTCCCCAATTCATCTGACCAGAGCTCCATGATGGAAACACGGAATCACTCCCAATATCCATCCCTGAACTGGAGTCAGAATTGGGATCACCAGCTGGATTTTCTCTCCTCAAACTGGGGGGCACTGTGCCCAATGGAAGTTTACTTCAGCTGGTACAGGTAACAGGCTACAGGCTGAGCATTTGGCTGGGGCCTTTTGATCAATAAACCTCGGACAATGGGACGAAAGGAGACTTTCCATTCAACATATTGACTATAAGATAATATAGAGTACAATATCACCTTCTTGGTAGCTGTCTAAAAGTTGTATAATTGCGTAATATTCAGAGGAGGCATCTGAAAAAAGGAGAGAAAAAAACATGCTAAATGTATTTTATCCTGAGTTTGAAGGGCTAAAATTTTAAAAAGTTGCAGCTTTAACTCTTTATATTCTGATATCATGTGTCAATTTTTGTTCACTTGCTCATAATAATGAACAAATGGTTTCTGTATCATTCTCCGTAAATCACAGCATCCAAATTTTTCTAGCCTGCTAATCTTTGTTTAGGCGGGAGTTTAAATGATAGAAGGATAGATGGTGCAAAGCCAAAGAGCAGGGTCAATCTGAGAGAACAGCAAATAAAGAAACACAAGACACGAGCAGAGGAGGTGTGAATGGCAGGATCATAAACATCTACTCTCTCCTACTTTTCTACTAATCTCTTCTTGTTCACAACCTTCTCTTTACATTTGCTTACAATTTATTATGCCCATAGCTATTCCCAATTCTCATGAAAGGTTTCAAATTTTAACTCTGATTTTCTCAGAATGCCGACTATTTGATGCATCCCCTCTAATTTCTACCATCTGTAGTATTTTGCTGTGGGAGAACTGCATTTCAGCTTGAGTTCAGCATTGAAATAGTTAAACAAGTTCAATGAGCCTTTGGTTTCAGAACTCAAACTCTCCACCAACATCCACAGAAAGATCTATTCATGCTTTTTATGAAGGTGGGTCCTGACCCAAAACGTCAGTTTTCCTGGTCCTCTGATGCTGCCTGGCCTACTGCGTTCCTCCAGCTCCACACTGTTATCTCAGACTCCAGCATCGGCATTTCTTATTGTCTCTATTCAGGATTGTACGTCTTTCATCTCAAATCATCTTATTTGAGGTTTACGAGCCTGGAGGTTCAGGAAGGGCTGTTCATGGCATTACTCCTGAATTCCGCAGAACTCCCAAAACCAGACAAACAAGATCTTGCCGATATATCAACAAATTGGATTGAATGTTGACGAACAGCAATGTAAAGGCTAAAGTCACCTTAATGCTGCTAATGAATTGCTGCATATGATTCATAAAGTCAAAAGCTTCAACAATCAGGATGAAGTCTTTAACCAAACATTATCAGGAAAAGTGAGCTGGAATAGTGCCACTCGGGAATAATGGGGCAATATAATTTGATTGATTTCCATTTGCTTGCGGAAGCTCCAACTCCTAGTGTCAATGAAATGATGGCACTGTAAGGTATTCAGTTCTGTGGTGTCTGCCAAAAATGCTGAGGTTTTGACATTCAACTTACAAAACATGCACCTTTTAATTGTTCATTGTGTGACTCCCACAAGGGCAGAGGATGGTGGGTGAGATTGGGAAGGAATTCATGATGACAGAGTGGAAATTGTTTGATTTTGGATAGAAATATAATTGAGCTCCTTTACACACAATCCCCCTCTGCATATTGCAGTGGAATGTAGTGCACCATAGTAGATAGCAATAGAACTTTCACTTGTTTCCAAAGGCACACTGATGCGCAATTTCAAAACCTTTTCGTTTGGGACAAATCAATAGCAGGCAGCATAAAATTTCGAGCAATGTTGATCACACTACAGCCAACAAACAAAGAAATCATCACCAAGGATCCATTCTGTGATGCATCGTAAACTAATTTTTCGAAATCGTACTGTTTTCCTGTCTCCTACTCTGGAGGTTGAGTGATGCAACACTCATGATAGCCATGACAATGCATTGCAGTTTGGGATTTAGCTCAATTCACAGTAGCACCTTCCAAACCGAAGATCGCTACCATCTCGAAGGAGCAGGGTAGCAGATACTTGGGAACACCACCCCCTGCGAGATCCCCTCCAAGTCATTCATCATCCTGACTTGGAAATGTATTGCCGTTCCTGCACAGCAGCTGGGTCAAAATCCTGGAATTCCCACCCTAACGTCATTGTGGCTCTAGCACAATCTACAGCGCATAGATTGCAACAGTTCAAGAGGGCAGCTCACATCCACCCTCCCCAGTGCATCTACAGACTGGCAACAAAATTGTCATCATCACTGGTGGTCCCTCGCAGACGAGGACATCTATCATCTCTCAAGGTCTTCCAGAAATCAATTAATTTTGGAAATGCTGTTTACGGGTTAACAGGGAGTCTGACCAATCACAGAACACAAGCCGTCACCTCCGCTGTTCCCGATGTGGCTTCCTCTACATTGGAGAAACCAATTGGAGGCATGGAGACCACTTTGTGGAACACCTATGCTTGGTTTGTGACAAGTGACAACACCTCAAATCTCCCTCCCACTCCTTGGACAACATGTCCATCCTGGGAGTCCTCCAGTGCCACAACGATGCCACCCGAAGGTTGCAGGAACAGCAACTCATATTCTGCCTGGGAACCCTGCAGCCCAATGGTCTCAATGTGGACTTCACAAGCTTCAAAATCTCCCCACACCCAAACTCATCCCGAGACCAGCCCAGCTTGTCCCGGCCTCCTTGACCTGTCCATCTTCTCTCCACCTATCAGCTCCACTACCCACCTTCTATCATCGCCTCTCCCTTTCTGTCTATTTATTTCAGAGTCCCCTTCCCCTCCCCCTTTTCTGAAGAAGGGTCCAGACCTGAAACTTCAGCCTTCCTGCTCCTCTGATGCTGCTTGGCCTGCTGTGTTCATCCAGCTCTACACCTTGTTACCTCAGATTCTCCAGCATTGGCAGTACCTACTATCTCTGAGTGAGTTTTAACCCCACTGTGAAGCCTCTTCTAAAGTAACCCCCATCTCCTGTTTTTGGCAGTGTTGAGGTGAACTCTTTGAGAAATGGGAAGAATCTTTTGCATCCCCTGGACAGGCTATTAGGAGCCTCAGTTTACAACTGAATCCAGAGCAGCACCCCCTCAGCACAATGTCAGCCTCTGAAGAATGATAGTTTATCAATAATATTCCTAAACTAGGAATCCAGGAGTTACAAGCTTGCTTGGGAAATATGAGTTCAAGGCAGCAGCTGTGAGAATTAAAACCTGCTTCATGCTAATTTCATTGGTAGTGATTATGGAATTACCAGATAGCTATAAAAGCCCTCTTTGATCATGATTGGGGAGAATGTGCAAATCCACACAGACAGTCGCCCCGGGCTGGAATTGAACCAGGGTCCCTAGTGCTATGAAGCAGCAGTGCCAGCTATTGAGGCTTTGTGCTGCCCCAGTGTCACATGCAGGCCAGGACAAGTAAGGGCAGCAGGTTCCTGCCATGGGGGCATAAAGTAAACCAGATAGGATTTTCTTGTAGATGGGGCTTTCTTGTGGTAATGAATGATCACTTTACAATCACCATCACAAAGACTAGCTTCTAATCCTGGATTAAATGAATTTGAATTTCACCATCTGCCCTGGTGGGCTTTGAACCCAAGTCCTCAGAGCAGTGGTGGGTTCTGGATTGCTGGTCCAGTGATATTATCATGACATGGCCATCTCTCCAGCCCAGTCTCTTGGACGTGGGCAGAGTGCCTGACTAATAAGAAACTCCACGCAAATGGATGTAGCTCCAATGCCTGGCACCTGAAAGCTTTTGGCTGTTTGGACAGTGGCCGAATAGCTAAGGGTCTGAAGTTCGCCATCCAATCGGAGCTATGGTCATTCCCTTGGTGGGGTGGGAGGGGGTAAAGCTATTTATTTTGATTTAAAATGGGATCATGTACCTTTTAAGCAATGGACAGGAAAATCAGCACTTCCTCTCCGCGATACTTCCTGCAAAAAAGGAGGGATGGTTGAGAATGGAAATATTGAATACAATAGCACTTTGAGTAATGAATATATTTGACTGAATTCTCTCTGAGAGCTAGAATTTTAAAATGATATTTATTAACACCTGGGAAGTGTTATGATCCTCCACTCTGCTGAAGTGACAGGAAGGGGAAATAGTGCAGTGAGGTTGGTCCTGCATCCCTTTCTCACCACATCAGTTATTGAGTGCTAGGTGCAAAGGTCCAGGAGGAACTTTCTCAGCTCAACAACTATTAAGGCCCTTAAGTGGTCAATTAATAGTCATTTGAGAGCCTCAACTCACCCACTTTTTCTGATCACCTGCCTCCCCACTGGGCAAGATGGGATGGCTAGTTACCTGATAGGGACACATGGATAGCTGCGTGCCACATTGAGAGGGTGCAGGTTGGTGGCTGGGGGCCCTAATCTTGGAACAATTAGATGGTGGCCTTTGAAAGCCAACCCTCTACTCTTGCATCTGTCTGACACACCCCTAGTGACACAAGAAGGAGAATAAAACAACTCACTTTCTCATCGCTGGATCCACTGATGCGCAGGCTTCAGTCAGAGAACTTTAGGACCCAGAGGCTGCTGGGCCTTGATTGGCCAGCAGCATCTGGTGACCTGCATTGGCAGTAATAAGGGCTAGGACAGCAGGATGTAGCTCACCTGTCAGATCTTATTGAGCTGATAGAGTGGGCAGTAAGCTGAGTTATCCAGTTGGAGGTAGACATGTTAGTTCGCATCTAACATGCTTGCCCCAACACTTAGAAGGAAATAGACAAAACACCCCCAAAAGGTCTACAATGAACTACAATTTGAGGGAGAGATCAGCCATAATTCTCTCACTTCTGTTCCTAAATCCTTTCTGTTGCTTCTGCTAGAATTTATTTCAAATATTCTTCAATCAGGAGTTGCAACTATTTCTAAAGGAAAAATAATTGAAGGACTATGTTAGCCTTTATGGCTGAAATGATATCTGGAGTGTAAACTGTACTAATGTAGATTCATTCACATATCTTTGTCAATGATCGCAGTTAAACAAATTCTTAATAAGTTTACTATTAAACTTTAGGATGTGAACTGTTAGTAGATGTTGTCTTATGTTTGAGACACATGTGCAGAGGAACCATTGAATTTCAAGCAAACAATGTTAGTTAGCATCAGTCAGTTCTTCTGACAGAGATTTAAGATCTTTGTATGCAGACCAGTTCTCTCCTTCACTGCCCCAGGTTAATCCAGGTATCACAGCAAATAATAGGGTTTTTGTAGCATGGTGATGTCCCTGCCTCAGGACCAGGAGGCCTTTGCTCAAATCTTAAATGCTCCAGAGGTGTGAGATAACACCTCTGAACAGGAAGACTGAAAGATAAAAATAAGAACTAAAGGCCAGCAAAATTAGAGGGTTTGCCACTTGTACGTAATAGTCAGCTTGGTCCCCTCCCAAGTCCCTCCAAATGCAAACAAAAAATCCACTCTTTAGCGAACTATTGGTTGAGGAACATTTATTTGAAATATTGCCCATGTTTGTTCCCAATGCGATAGCCCCAGTCATAACAAAACATACCTCTCTCATCCAGAAATGGTCAGCATGAGACATTGGCTGTGAATGATATGGTTCTGCATATTGTGGAGATAGAGGGTCAGCCAAGGGAGTTTCATCCACGAATGAACAGGTACTGCTCCCAGACATAGAACATGATGGCAGGGAAGAGCGGGGTACAGACTCTAGTGCCAGCAAAGGCGTGTTACTCCACTGGTCTCTTGCCAATGCACCACTCTGTTTCCTGACAGGCTGTACAAAATATAAACAAAGATTTTCATTTGTCTTTGTCTTTGACTTCTGTTTGGTGTTTACAAGTTTTTTCAGAGGAGACAAACTCTTAGGAATGAGACATCCAATTTCAGGTGGTTAGAACGTTACACTGCCACAGCAAGTTTGGACATAGAATCATTGAATCCCTACAGTGTAGGAGCAGGTCATTTGGCCCAACAAGTCCATATCAACACTCCATCCCTACCCAGAGCCACACCCTAACCTATCCCTGTATACCTGCATTTCCCATAGCTAACCTGTACATCCCTGGACACTACAGGTAATTTAGCATGGCCAATCCACCTAACCTGCATATCTTTGGATGTGTTGTTAAGGGGTGTGTTAATACAGTGGTAGCATCCTGACCTCTGGACCAGGAGGCCTGGCTTCAAGTCTCACTCACCCCAGAAGTAAGTAATAGCATCTATGAAGAGGGTGATTCGAAAAATATCTAGATGTAACCTTCTTCTACTCTGTCTCAACAGTGTACCTCAGTCCTCCTGAACCAAGTTGTGACTTCCGATCCCTTTATCACAAACAGATCATCATACTGCTATTTGTTGTGTGCTAGTTAGCTCCGGCATCAAGCAATGGCTGTAGGCTAACAGCGCTTCATTGGCTGCAAAGAATTTTGGGACTTCAAGGTCCAAGCAAGGTGCTACATAAATGCCAATTCTCTCTTTCATTCTGCAATCTTTCTAGGTGACAGTTATTGACATGTCATAAACATGGAGAATGCTGGAGAAACTCAGCAGGTCTGGCAGCATCTGTGAAATAGAGTTTATATTTTGAATCTGGTATGACTACCTCTGAGTTTGTCTCAGCTTTCCAGCATCTGCAATATTTTGCCCTTACTGCCTCTGCAGTGCACTGAGCTTTGAACTGTTTCAACCTTTGCTTGGAACCGGGATGACTTGGTCAGTGAACACACAGAATGGACTTTCGTCATACTGAAAGGAATTCGGGTCAGATTACAGATGCATCCTGAACTTTTGGAAGTTCTCCAGGTGCACACAGGTACCCAGTTTTCTACTGCTACTTGCTTACCCACAAATGCAGTCATCAGGTTAATGTTCCGGTGACACATTGTTTGTAATGGCATTTTTCCTCAGATGAAAGACTGTGAGGAACATTACGTTCCACTGACACACCTGTTAAGTATAGCATGGCACCACAATAGTTTGTATTTGTATTGCGTCAGTGTGGAATATTTGCTTGTAAGGAAACCACTTCCTGACATTCTTTGACCATGGCTGATAATTATTCCTGAGTTTTATTGCTGAGCAGGATTCCTATCTTTTCTGGCATGTTATCTCCTTTTTATTTATCCACAGGATGTAGGTGTCAGCTGACAGAGCCAGCATTTGTTGCCTATCCCTCAACTGGCCTTGAACGGTGTAATTTGCTTTGCTATTTCTGAAGGCAGTTGTATGAACTACATTGCTGAGAGTCTGGAGTCACATGTAGGTCAGACCAGGTAAGGATGGCAGACTTCCTTCCCTAAAGTGTGCCAGAGGAGACTTTCCTGGTCACCATTACTGATGCTGCTTTTCTATTTCAAATTTAGTAATTAAATCAAACTTATCTAATAATCCCTACACTGTGGAAGCTAACTATTCAGCCCATTGAGTCCACACTAATCCTCAGAAGAACATCCCATCTAGACTCTCCCCTTTAGCCTGTCCCTGCATATCCCATGGCCAATCCACCTAGCCTGCACATCCTGCGATGCTATGGACAATGCAGCATGCCCAATCCACCTAGCCTGCACATCTTTGGACTGTGAGAGGAAACCTGAGCACCCGGAGGAAACCCATGTAGACATTGGGAAGAACATGTAAACTTCACACAGACAGTCGCCCAAGAGTAGAATGGAACCTGGGTCCTTAGCACCATGAGGCAGCAATGCTAACAACTGAACCACTGTTCCACTCCTTACATTTTCTTTCTGCTGTAGAGGGTTTATAACTCACATTGCTGGGTTAGTGGTCCAGTAAAAGAGCCACAATGTGTACATTTGAACTGTGCCTCAAGTTGAAAACAAACAGCATAATTCTAAAGTTAAGGAATTTGAGTGTAAATAAATGTTAGCACAACACAATAGAAGAGATAGTGATAATGTAGGACCTTATTTTTACACCTAATGATAATCTCGGAGAAAGACACAGCACAGGCAGTTTCGACATTCAAAGTGCAGGAAGAGATTTAAAATAAACTATATTATTTAGTTTAAATTCTTTTCTTTTAAAAAATGGACTCTTGCTGGATTTTAAAATGAACACAAAATGGTTACATTGACTACTCCTAGAAATTCCCGGCAATCACCAGGACAAAAGCAAATGAATCATCTCATGAATTGTGACTCACCTTGCTTTCTATAAGTATTCTTACCAAGTCAGCACAAAGTATTAGAAGACCAGATGTCTACCTCAGCCAGTTTCTAACGGCTGAGGCAGTTCAAATTCATTATCATTTGATTTGGTGCTAGAGAGGTTACATAGCTATCTGCTGCAAAACATAAAATGGGCTTTGATAGAGAAAACAATAACCAGCTCATTAGCTGAATGGCCAAGCTGAAAGCTCACTCACATGACTCCTTCTGAATTTGATTGTTTGATTTGCCTTTAATTATACAGTTTTTGAGTAATTTTCAGAGTCTGCTTGTAACACCAGAAGAGTAGACAGCTCCAGGCCTAGCTAATACCTACCTCTGATCTCTATCTCTCTCAAAAGTCGGAATTTTTGCAAAGAATCCTGGATTTTACCTGTGAAGTCCTCACATACATCTGCTGAACTTTTAAATTGCAATCCAATTGCATTGGTTCTCGTGTGCAAAGGACGTAGCCAATTAAAATAACCTTTCCTGGAGAGTGACTTATTGGAACCTCTAATTCGTGTCAACGAATTCTGATAACCTTGATTTTAAGTAATTTGTAAGTTTATTTCTTGGATGCCTGTGCGAACGAGACAGACAAACCATTCCCTATGTTTTGAATGTAGCAATAAACCCTATCTTCTTTCAACCCTTAAGAATTTGCTGTGGGTCATGTTTAATTGGATTTCACAGACAGGGTTTGGGAGAAACACGCTACTGCCTACTTTTAAAAGGGAACAAAAATTTAGAACCTTCTTTTATAAATCACAACTGTTTCAGAGGGAAGAGGGAAATACTGAAAATAATTCAATTTATTTCTCTCTCTCGTCTGTGACAAGGCCAGTCAGTAAAATGTGCCTTCGCTAGCGCTTTGAAAAGAAACCCACATAGTCCCATTCCCCTGGACATAATCCTGCAAGTGTTTCCTTTTCAAGAATAAATCTAACTAAAGCAGGATGCTCCAAAATCTGTGTGCGCCTCTCTGTCTTTGTGTGTCTGTACTGCATGTTTGCGTCTGTGTATATGTGCACCTGTGTTGTGCA